>NC_079482.1:9443812-9746927 GCF_026230105.1 Diorhabda sublineata
CAGTTAGCGAAATGTAGAAAATATAAAATAAGCTTGAAGAGATTCCGAAACTGGCTTTATTTTCACAATTTATTATTTAGCTTTATTCACTTCGCGAATTAGTTATATATTTCGGTAAATGAATCTTACATATGCATAGGTTTAAACTTAAGTACATCACTGTCCTTAAATTGATAACTGATTGGGCTTGTTAAATAATAAAACAAAATAAATAGAAGCAAAAGATCATTCGAAAAGTATGTGAAAATACTAAAAAATGCTTTTAACCATATGGTGAGATACATCTTATCGTGTATAAAAAATTATCAATGTCTGCTAGCGTGATTTAAAACAAAATGCTATGAACAACTAAATATTCTCGTAGTATATGTCATGTCATGATTGCGTGATTTGGTAGCACAGGTGCTCTATTTAGAAATAATGACGATTTGATTTCTACGTTTTTTATTTTTTCAATCATTTTGTGGCTCTTTGTATAATGTAAATCTTGTGCTTGTAAAACTGCAATTATCTTAGCAGTTTTTTATCTATTGTAGAAGTGATACAGAAAAATATAAAGTGCTGTTTAAAGCGGCTCATTCGATATTTTTTAGAACGTTGAAGCTCAAAAGTTTTCTATCTGGATTTACATTTTCAATAGAAATTTCACACCTTTAGTCGGTTAATGACAATAGCTCCACAAATTCCATTAACCATAATTGTTTCCAGGGATTCAAATCATAACTTGAAACACCGTTATGTTTATATTCATTAAGTAGTTTTGACCAAATTCTGTCCGCCGAATCAGATAATACACAGGATATTTACATTGAATTGTTACATTCACAATACTGACTATATTAATTCATATGACATTCTCATCACGACAAATTGAACTACATATTTGAAACAGTGTAACACTGCAATGTTGCTTTATAAACACCCACACTCGACCAAACTCCTACAGAAAATGATGAATGAAGAAAAAAACCCTTATGTTCTTTATTGTTCATTCTCATTCCTATTTTCAACGGTTTAATAAAAGTGTCTGGTAATCCTCTTTGTTTTTCTAGGGTAAGTGCCATGAAATGTTTTCTTTTTCTTGATCTTCTTATTGTTTGTGCATCTAGAAGTACCTTATTCTTAGCCAACTTATTGTGAATAAAATCCAGTAGAACAATTTACTACAGTTCTCCCTACTCGAAATACAGCAGCCGGAAGTCCCTTAATAGGTAATCACTCATCTTCTTGATGTCTGCACAAAACCCCTTATTTTATAAAAAAAGTTCTCATGGTCAAGTTAATTTTTTGTTTTCTAATGCGGAGTCGCAGCTAGCCAGCATAAACGAAAATTTAATTGAAGAAAATTAATTAAAAGTAGTATTATGTACTGTAATACTGATACTGATATAATAGGTTCATAATTATTTTACTGTTTTTATGTTATTTGTGGAAAATCATTACTCAAGATTTTCTCAATTCATTCAAATGTGTTTTTATCTATCCTTTGTTTTGTTTTTAAAATAAGTGATCTCCACTTGCTTATAAAAATGTAGAATAAGCAATAAGTGCTTTGACGACAACAACGAGCTGAGCAAAGCTGAAGAGCTCTAATTGGCTATCCAGGTTGAGTCTGCAATTCAAATATATTATAAACAATATTGGTCCTAGAACTTTGCCCCGTGGAACGCCACAAGTAACGATATTTTTATTGTCGACTTTTCCATTTGTACAAACAGACTGTTTTCTATTATTCAAATAGCCTTTGAATAGTTTCCAGGTAGTTTCTCTCACCATTGCGTCCACTAATGTATCCAGTAATAAAGAATATTTCACGGTATCAAATGCCTTCGACAGATCAAGGAATATGCACAGAGAGGGCTTTAGTATATGAACTATCGATTCTACGAACAATTGGAATTAGATTCGTTATATTAGAACGTTTTCAGATTTGAAAGTGTTGATCAGCTTTGTAAATATTATTTTCTTTAAATATGGAGCCATGATTCTTTTAGAACAACACATAAGCTGATATTCATTCATTCAATCAAATTCTCTAAATTTATTGATGTTAAAATATTTCTCTCCCACCCACATAGTACCTATCACTTCCAAATAAGATTTTCTAAATAGTCTAATCCTCATTACGATGCGAGATACCTATTCTAAAATATGAGCTCAATATTGTTGTTTATTGACATATCGATCCCTTTTGGTATTTCTACGGCTACAGGTGTTCAAAGTCAACTGTTATAAATTTTCTCAGGGTTTCGATTATGCAATAAATATCCGAATTATTGCATACATATAACAGCAAGCTGTGCATTACACAGGTTATGAAGGTAGAACCAAGGGTAGCGCATAAGAAGTTTCGACTGCTTCGACGTAATGATTGGAAATAGTGAATTATTTAACAAGCCTTAATTTAGATAATAACCCATGCAGATCAAGTAATTCATCATGTGAGTCATAACAATTACGGGAAGTTAGATACTTTGCTTCATTTGCGGCTATAACAATAATTATTAAGATACTGCAATAAAGAAAGAATTTAGTTCAAAAATTCTGATAGCGCTTCCGTAATCCCCTTTATTAAAGCAATTTTGAATGAATTGATCGATTGTATGATATTTGAATTTGAATATGTTAAATAAACAACCGTATTATTATACCTATATCCTCCCATTTTCCGGTGGAAGCATACGCTGTTCTTATATATGTAACTACCCCAATTCAAAGATATTCATCCTATCAGATAGCAAAGTAGCCCCACAAGCACATGACTCTTATAAAATTGAGTCAAAGCTAGTGTGAGACTGCATCAAATCTTTGAAATCAATTAGAGATAGTAATAAAGTTATTCTTATGTGGGTACCTGGCCACACCGGAGTACACGGCAATGAACAATGGAGCAAAACTCCAGATCTGAAACAATCGAAGAGATTTCTTTCTTATGCTACCAACAATACCAACTAGGTCAAAGTGTTAGCGAAATAAATTCACGACCTAGCTCATCTAATATTTATATTACTTTCCATACTATATAGTTTTTGATCATGTTAGATGTTATTTTTTTATAAAAATTGTAACGATTTTTAGGACGCTTCACAAATTGATGAAATTTAGATTATGTACAAAGTATAGCGTAGAAAAACATTTACTTCTAGATAAGCAGGTTATGTATTCTGAGTGAATACTCAACCAATGAATTTTTCAATCTTGTAAAAATTGCTTCTAGAAACGTTTTTCTAGGGTAAGTAAGTAAGTGTCAACCCCAATTTCGCTTTTAGCTTCAAAGTAGTATATTTTCATTTCTATTTATTTTTCAAATATTATCTTTATATAACTACTGTGTAATTATCTGAGAACATGCTTCTAAAAGTGACTGAAAAGCTAGTAAATCAACATCATCAGTAATATTCAATATTGTTTTTGTTTACTTGAGCGGGAAGCTAGCGATAAATCTGCGATAATTAACAGGCATGCTGAGTGTTTATATCGTGAACTATTATTCTAAATTTTTTCACAATGCTCAGAATGTGGAATGGCTCTAGCTACCAAAGATCTTCATTTTCAAATCCATACGCTCCAAGGTGTAATATTCTGGAGCTTCATAATCTCTAGCACTCGGATAGAATTTGTATAGGGGCTTGGTCCCGTACGTATCAGAATCTACACGTAGAGGACTCTGTCGAATTTAGTAAACGTCTTTAGGTGTCAATTGAGGTGGCAAAGTCTGAACAAGACAAGACTCCTGTTAATGTTAGTAGGCTGGTCTTACTTAGGTTAATACATTCAATAGATCTTCTTTGGTTATGAGTTTCCATTATTATCTTTGCAGGGGTTGAGCCCCTTCAAAGATAATCATTGAAACTATGTATGCATCATGGAGAACAGAAAAACAGAAACACCGTAGAACATAAATCTCCCTCATACTCCAACAGACAGTTTACTTCAGCCCGCGTCATCAGACGTAACCCTGTGTTTCAACTTTCACTTTTTATAACTGTTAAGCGAGTTGTTCCATAGAATTGATTCCGCGTACTCTCTGTTTTATGCGGTTCCAGATCTTTTTCAATTTGCGTACATCTATCTGCGATATATGCATCAAAGCATTACGTACAGTATATTAACTATAACCCGTAGAATTTCAAAGCATCAATAACTTTTCTCAACTATATTTATTAAACAAAGGAAAACTGGGAGTAAATTAAATTTTTTTTCATTGAATTTATCGTCTTGAAGCAGATTGTTATGGGCAGTAAACGAACAAGCAATAATTACGTCATTTATTATTCAACTGAATGAATACATTCATAATTCGCTGATGAATTGCCCGACAAAAGATTATTTTGGGTCTGAGATGAAATAAGCAAGTTATAATAGGATTTGTTCATAACACAACTTCCACCAACTACACAATTAAATTGTTCAACAGAGTAAATTTTAGGAGGAAACTTTTAAAATCATTTTCGGTATCAATTGAGAATTGAAAAGAAATGAGATTGTTCAAATTAGAATTCAATTTGAATATTCATTTATTTCTACTGAACGTCGATTTGAGACACAATTTAAAAGTTGTTTTCTATTATAAAAGCAGAATGATGTGATGAAAAACGTAGTTAACAAAGAAATTCATTATTATCGTATACTTTTAGTGTTTATATCTTTTCAAAATTCAATTTATCATTTTATTTGGTTAACGTCTGAATACAACTTTTTGTAGCCTCCTGCTGGTTGCGAATTATTACATTTGCGATACGTATATTCGATGAATGATACCGAAATTATGATCACAAGCAGAAGGGTGGACGTAAACGGTTGCTAAGATTAATATTTCACAAAACGGGGAGGTACTAGAATTAGTTATCTGTTACGTTATGGGAATATATTTTTGTCTCCTTTATTTTGAACATGGATTGAAAATCGAGCTGAATTCGTTTATCTCAGAAAGTAACCAGTATCGTGGAATTAATGTCCATCAATCGTCAATTTATATCTTTCGGATACGAATATGAATTTCAATTAATATTTTTCCATATAATAATATGAATTATTAAGACATTAAATATTTCAATTATGTACAAGAAATAATTTTTGTAGCTATTTGCTTAAGTGGATAGACGTATTACCTCACGAGAATTACATTTAGAAAAATTCAGACGACTTTAAAAATTAAAACGTAAAAAGATAATATTTCATAAAACTTAATCAGTATTTATTAATATTAATAGGAATTGTTATGAATACCATTTCAAGGAATTTTGTTAATTCATTCATTTAATGAATTTTGTTGATTTAATCGTTGAAATTGATTGATCAATATTTCTAGAATGGTAACTTCTTTTTTATGAATAAACTTTTTTAAAAATAAAATTTCGAATGTGAAATTTATAATGCGAGAAAAAAATTTTTTTTTCGAAAAATAATATCAATAATCAATATGTGAGAATTTTCATCAACTTTCCACCTTTTTATATGATTCTTGTAATAATTTGTCTAGATTTCAAATACTTTTTCTATGAAACTCAATATAAAATAACATGTGAAAATTGAAGTTTCGACCTACTTCAGTCTTTGTCAAAATATGTGAGAATTTCGGTATTATCGTTAGCTGAATATTTGGAAATACACTATTTTCGGTTTTAAATTAAAAATATTCCCAATAGACGCTTTGGGCTACGAGAAATTCGATTAATTCATTATATACCTTCATAGATATTCTTAAAATTATTCTATTAACAATTAAATGCTATATTTCGTTTCTGCTATGTTGTGAGCAGTATATTGTATAACAAATATCGATTACATAGAAAGTGTAGAGTTCAAATCTATCATTTTCTTGATGTCACCAGTTACGATGATAGACAACTTGAATTAAAAGATTGACAACTAGATATATCAAACGAACTTTTCTGTACTTCATTCAAAGTTTTTCATTGTTATCTTTCCTGAACGTTATAGGCATTCAACGTTCTAGATTCAAAAAACAGCATATTTTATCAATGTATACACTCTTTCAAATTTCATCTGTGGCAAATTTTGAGTTAATGACATTCATATCAATCCAATGTCCAATTTAATTTTAAAGTAAGCGAATTAGGGTTTTTATTATTTCAGAATACAGGGTGTTTCTAAATTTATACGACAAAGTTCGGGAGGTGATTGATTGAATAAAATTAAGATAGATCTTTCCTATAACAGCCCACCCCTTTCCGACATATCACCTAAAAGGTGGTGACTAAAATTGAGAGCTGACGAGAAAAAAACATTTCAAGTCTCTAGCTCTACTGAAATTTTAGAAAAGAAAATAAAAATTCAATTGTAGTCACCACCACTTAAAGGTGATATCTCGGAAAGGGGTGGGATGAAATATTTCTTATAGGAAAGACCCATCTTAATTTGAAATGAGCAATAACCTCTTGAATTTTGTCGCATGAATTTTTTTTTTTTATTTTAAGCTAATCCGCTTCTACCCAAGGTGATTAGCGGGGTGTATAACAGTATAGTATATTTAAGTATATTTAAGTCTGTGGGTAGTCTATATTTTAGCCGGTACGTGTCGAACTTAGTGCAATTGATCAGGACATGTTTCACTGTTAAGTGTTCTTGACATGAATCACATATAGGAGCATTGTCATTATTGAAAAGATAAGTGTGCGTAAATTTGCAATGCCCTATTCTAAGTCTAGTAATAGTCACTTGTACTCTGCGTGATATTTTTGGATGCTTCCACTGTGTCACTGTTGATTTAAATTCGCGAAGTTTGTCTTGCGATCGCTGCCAGTCTTGTTGCCAGTGGTTGTGAACTTTTTCCCGAATAAGTGTTCTCACGTCACTCATCACGCACTTTGTTATGAGTTCAGCATTAACGTTTACGATTGCGTTACGCGCACATAGGTCCGCTTTTTCGTTACCTCTGATGCCAATGTGAGCAGGAATCCAAATGAAATCGACAGATTTCTTGTCGTTCTGGATATTGTGAAGCAGTGATTTGATTGATTGTAATATTGGATGCTTGGGATAGAGATGTTTCAAGGATTGAATGCTACTTAAGGAATCAGTTAAAATTAGGGTTTTGGGATTTTGGAAGGAGCTAGTTACTTTAAGGGCATGAAAGATAGCATAGAGTTCTGCCGTAAACATGCTTGTGTGAGGGGAGAATTTTATGCTGTAAGATTCAGTTGCGGTCACTACTGCAGCACCCACTCCTGCCTCCGATTTCGAAGCATCCGTGTAGACTATGTTGAAGTCAATGTAGTTATGCAGTATCCTGTTGAGTTCTGCAAAGATTTCATGGTGATTTGTATCCCTATCAAACCCGGTCAAGTTAGTATGGCAGCGAGGGGTAGAGATTGTCCACGGAGCTGGATGTTCGACTGTGGATGGAAACATTGTTGGGAGCTCTAGGTTAAATTTCTGAAGAAGATCTCTAACTCTGGCATAGAATGGCTTTGATAGATGCGGTTTTTTATCAAAAAGATCTCTATATATGTTGTTGAATGTCTTATTGTAAACTGGTTTTCCAGTATTAGTGGATATAGCAGCCGCGTAATTCAAGCTCAATATAGAGCGTCTGTAGTTTAATGATAGTTCACCAAGAAGACTTCGAATGCGGGTATTAGGGGATGTTGTAAACGAGCCTGAAGCTGTTTTTAATGCTGTATTATGGATAACATCGAGTTTGCGAAGTACAGTTTTTCTGGCAGATGCGTAAGCTATGGAGCCGTAGTCTATTTTAGACCTAATCAGCGTTTTATATATAAGTAGTAGCGTTGTTTGGTCAGATCCCCAATTTCTATTTCCTAGACTTTTCATTATATTAAGCCGCTTCATACATGTTTGGACTAACTTCTTTATGTGATCTTTCCAGGTAAGCTTATGGTCAAAGATCATTCCTAGAAATTTAGCTGATGATTTAAAGTTGATATTTTGGTTATAAAGTTTCAATTTTGGGATAGTATATGAACGATTTCTGCTGAATACCACACCTGTTGTTTTGGTAACAGAAAACCTGAAGCCGGATTGACGTGACCATAGTTCCAAATTTGTGATGAATTGTTGAATAAATAGAGATATTGTATTTATATTTTTTCCTTTTATATAAACTACTAGGTCATCTGCGAAGACTTTTGCTTTCAATGGTTTTTTCAGATTATTGAGTATGTTGTTGATGGCAATCAGAAATAAAGTAGGGCTGATAACTGAGCCTTGTGGGGTTCCATTTGCTTGGCGGTAAGCATCAGATAGTACGTCGTCAACCCGAACCTTGGATGTTCTGTTGGCAAGGAAGTTGTTGATGAAAGCTAGGCAATTTCCTGTGATATTCCATCTTCGTAGTTGCATCAGAATGTTTGGAGTCCAACAGGTGTCAAAAGCTTTTGAGATATCGAAGAAAATGGCTACGCATACCTGTTTGGTGGCAAAAGCCTCGTTGATCTCACTTTCCAAATCCACAATATTGTCAAGAGTTGAGCAGTTTGGTCTAAAACCAGTTTGTTCGCTGATTAGGAGGTTAGAAGTTTCGAGATGCCACATGAGTCTTTGGTTGACAATTTTCTCTAGCAGTTTTCCCATTGAGCATGTTAGTGATATAGGTCTGTACGAGTTGGCTTCTTGTTTGGGCTTTTTAGATTTAAAAATGGTAGAATAATAGCTTCAGACCATAATGAAGGGAATACTTTATCTTCCCATGTCTTGTTGAAAAGCTTCAGTAGATGCCGTTTTGCTGAAGGTGGTAGATATTTGAGGAATATGACTGGAATATTGTCTGGACCTGGGCTCGAGTTTTTCATTTTATCTAAGGATCTGTCAAGTTCTTCTATAGTAATAGGAAGGTTTAAAGGGTTATCCAGTGTATCTTCAAAACTGATGGGAGTTTGTTCGATTTGAGCCTTGTTATTGAGAAAGTCGCGTGTGAAATTTGAGGTTGACGATTGTTCTTGGTAGGATTGGCCCAAAATATTGGTTATATCTATTGTGGATGAGTAGTACCGGTCATTGTGTTTAATGCTACGGATAGTGCTTTTTGAACTATGTCCATTCATTTTTCTTATTTTGGTCCAGACTTGATTTATTGGAGTGGAGGAGTTTATTCCAGAAACATATTCCTGCCAAGATTTTTTCTTGGATTGTTTGATCACAAGTTGTGCCTTTGCTTTGTATTTTTTCAACTCTACGCGATTTTGGAGAGTTTTGTGTTTCCTATACTTGTTCAACGCTGCTTTTGCTTCCCTGATAGCTTTTTCGCAATCTTGATTCCACCAGGGGACTGGAGTATGGCCTTTTATATCTTTTGTTTGGCCAATGTGCTGGCTGGCACTATCCAAGATGATTTTATTGAAGTTCAATACACATTTCTGGACATCGTTGGTATTATCGCAGCTATCCATGTTTAGCTCAATCTGGTTACTGAAGGATGTCCAATCTGCAGAATTTATTCTCCATTTAGGTGAACATTTTCCTGGAGAGGTGCGATTTTCGATAATAATTGGAAAGTGATCGCTTCCATAGGAGTACGAGAGAGCCTCCCATGATAGATAGGCAGAAAGTGCTGGGTCGCAGAGACTTAAATCGATAGAAGTTTCTCCGGTGGATATGTTGAACCTAGTATGGCTTCCATCATTCAGAAAATTCAGTGGAATGTCGGCAATGAGTTTCTCTAGTATGTGACCTCTTGAGTTTGTCGATTTACTGCCCCAGGTTATGTTATGTGCATTAAAATTTCCAATAATGATTCTTGGACTTGGTATCTGATTTAGTAAGTTTTCTAAGTCTTTGTATTCTATTGTGGAGTCGGGAGCAATGTATATATTACAGATGTAAGAGGTTTTATGGCTGGTGAGTTTTACTACAAGGGCTTCGATATCTGAGTTTACATGGAAGTGATCTGCTTGTAAAGATTTGCTTATTAAAGTTATCACTCCTCCACTAGCACGTTTGGTATTATTACGAGTTTTGGAGAAGAATTGAAATTGACTGTTTGAATAGCTGCTATCTGGTTTAAGATTGGATTCTTGAAGGCATATGATGTCCGGGGAGTATTCTTTAATAATAATTTGTAGCATACCAAGTCGATGGTAGAAACCATCTATGTTCCATTGAAGAATTGAGTTGAATTTTGGACTAATTTGAGAGGGTTATGTGCGACAAATCAGTTGTTAGTAGATGAATCAGATTCAGAGTCAATTAAGTCTTGGCCAAGATGAGTAAATATCTTTTTTTTTAAGTTTGGTGATTCTCGTTTTTGTTGTCTTGTCATTTATGTAGAGATATACTTCGGATAACATAGTAGTAAGCGCAAGGAGGTCAGAAGTGAAATCTAGAGCTATATTTACAGGTTGGAGTGAGCCGGTTACATTATCTAGTAGTACAATTAATTGGTCGTAGTCCAGAATGAAAGGTGGCGAATGATTTTCGATGAACTCCTTGCAGGATATTGTTGATTGTTTCTTGCTCGATTTATTCTTTTTTAGTATTGGTTTTGGCTTAGGGAATAATTTTTCGGGCGTTATGTTATTATCGCTATCGGGTGTGGGGGTGTCTTCCATAGGCCTTTTGTTTGTGATTTTGGGAATATCTGTTGCATCCGTTTCTGCTTCCATATTCGTTGAAGTTGCGGGCGTCTCTTGATTAAGTGAAGAGTCTTCTGTTGTTGGATAAGAAGTCAATTTTTGTGTATTGATGTTATTTGTTGACGAAGATGGTGGAAGAGTTTGGATTTGGGTTGTAAGAAGAGTTTGGGAAGTCGAGAGCGGTTGAATATTTGATGTTGAACTATATGTATTAGGTTCTGATTGGCTAGAGTTATTGATACATTGTGAGGCTACATGACCATCAGCTTTGCATTTGTAGCATGTTAGTCCATCTTTTTGGAGGAATACTCGGAGCTGGTTTGTTCGAATTCAATCAGTATGGAGTCTGGAAGCTGTTGCGTATAGGGGCTTACGTAAATCTGTCTTCTGAAGCTTAGGATGTGACTATACTCAGGTAATGTTGCACCGATTTTTAGAAACGTCATGGGAGAAACTGGATTTAGACCTAATTTTAATATTTCACCTGTTAGCAGTTGATGAGGGATGGTTGGACTTACATTGGAAAGTATGATTCTATCAGCCGGAGTTATGAGTCGACGAGCTACTAGTTTTTCGCCGTTGACGGTTATGGAGCCATAATTGTTCATGAAGTTGTCAACAACTGATTTGTTTGCCAAGTACATACAGACACGATTGTTCGAAAGCCTTGTTGAAAAAATAATATTTTTTGGTTGAATGATTGATCCTAATGGGATAAGGTAGTCCTGTAATTTGGCATTGTTGATATCGGAAAAAACGATTGCTTGTTGTTTGCTTGGAAAAACAGCTTGGTTAACTGCTGATCAATAGCTTTTGATGACTGTTGTAGGAGTGTCTGACTGTGTATTATTGATTGAAGACATTGATATTTGATTTTATTTGGCCGGAATTTGGAATATGGCCCTGGCCGCTATTTGTAAATAGTAGCATGCGAAATTGGTTTGCTGCTTTTATAGGTGAAGTACTAAGTTTAGATAACTTGGGGAACAATATAAGTAAGGTGAACTTACAATTTTAGAAAAGAAAATAAAAATTCAATTGTAGTCATCACCACTTAAAGGTGATATCTCGGAAAGGGGTGGGATGAAATATTTCTTATAGGAAAGACCCATCTTAATTTGAAATGAGCAATAACCTCTTGAATTTTGTCGCATGAATTTTGAAACACCTTGTATGTATATTTGTAATTGTTGTTAGTGTTCAAGAGCCATCAAACAGCATAACAAGAGTTCGAAGACTACCTGAGTATCAGGTATCATTCGCTAACTTGTTTCTCTCTAGGCGTTCAAACATCGTTACCGTATTTTGTTGTCGAAGAAATTAAACAGGAAAAGGAAGTCATAAATCTTACCGATTCAGAAGTATAACATAACATGTTAATCGAAGTACTAACAATACTAAAACAAATGCAAACTTTTCTACGGCTGAACATACTGCCGAATTCTTTCTCTTAGTCTGCGATATTGTCGTCTAGTCTGGTTCCACAATTCAAGTAATTACTACAGACTTAATGAATTAAATAATCTAAAATAAAATTCTCTACCCGGTAACATGGGACTGACTGATTCAATTTGTATACTGGAACCCAAATCTAGAAACGGTAACTATCAGTTGATTTGGAAACATATAATCGCTAACAACGTTAAAACCAATCGTAAGAATTATTTAACCAATATAATGAAGTAGTGTTTTCTAAATAATCTATTTCAGATGCCTATTACAAAAAAATCTAGAGGCGCCAAGTCCAACGCACATGGTGGCCATACTTTGACCAGCATTTTAAGATAAAAGGTGACTAGATAAAGAAGTTTTTACTAATTTATTGGGTCAGTTAATGATCAACTATGCTTGAATTTTTGAAACTGTTGGTGACAGAAGGTGGACTAAGGCCTATTAACTTGACTTATCTGTTTTGGACAAAATTTTACCACCAATATACCTTTTCCCGCGAAAAATAATTCCAGCGGGAAAACCTCCTTGGCGGGAATCTTCACATTTATTCTTTAACTACCAAACTATAGATGGGCTCTGATTTTTTTCTCTATTTCTCATAAAATAGATGAGTCAAGTTAATAGGTTTAAGTTCACCTTCAGTCTCTAAAGACGGTAACTTGGTTATCGAAACGCGCATCAGAAAGTGTAATTGTGAGTGTTGGTGTAGTGGTAGTGTGAACAGTGTGTTCAATCCAGATAATGATCAACACTCAATCAAATGTTTCTGTTAATCAAAATAACTGTAACTGTCAATTAGGGTGAGATATTTTAAAGCAAAAATTATTACCTCTTACAGGCATATAGAGTATTTGCTCCTAAAAGTGATGAAAGATCTCATAAGCTTTTTTCCATTTTGTATAACAATCCTCATTTTTACGGATTAAATATCGGTTTAGAATAGTATATAGTGAATAGAGATGTATGTAGATAAATGTCAATAGATGAACAATAAAAATATAGTCTATTCTTAAACAAAGTGGGGGAGTAGCAAGATTCTTTCGTAATAACTATTGGAGATTTGATTTGAATTCAAATTGTGATTTTCCTCCATTCAAAGTTTTCGAGTTCGTTGAGTATATATTTTTAACATTTTGGTGAATGTAATTGCTCTAGTTTGCCCAACATCTATTCTATGATATTTAATATACAGTTATTAGCCGATCCTACAAATATATCAATAGTATCAATTTTCTAAACACAAATAAACATGATTTGAGTAACTAATAAATGAATAATATAATAGTGTATTTTGAAGATAGGTCTGTTTATAAACAACCTCGAAAATGTTTGAAAGAGAGTTTGGATAGAACATTTACTAAGTCATATATGTTGAACTGAATTGAACAGCAGATTTGCGGTAAATCAAATCAGATAAAAATATATTACAGTTAAATCTAAAATTTAACATGATGCGTTTTTGTGACTGTTTATATTAAACGTAGAACTAGAAATTATAATATTTCTAAAGTATTTTGCGCATTTGACTCTAATAATTGTATAAAGTCTTTTAGATGAGATCTTTACACTTTAAGTGATATTTCACGTGATTACAAATATCTATCTATAATTCTTAGTCAACTAACGTATTTAATTCTCAATTCAATACAATACTCTTGTTCGTGGCTTACTTAAAAATTGACACCCTGTAGGAAAAAACATTTTCTCTATCTTGAACAAAAAGGTAAACAATGATATTTTTTTGTATATTGAATAAAAAAATACGTATGAAATGATTGATTCCAGGAAATTACTGTATATCTAAAAATTGAAGAGCATATAACAAGAAGATACGAGGAGTGATCATGAGAAAAATATACTCTAATCATTTATTATACTCTCCGAAAATTGCAGCTATCAGTTTGTTAAATTTTCAATAAAACGATAAGAGCGATAAAAAATTCTTGACAAAAAATGTATGAATACGTTTACAAAAATTCCAGCGATGTTAAACATCACAATAAAAGGAGAAAATTACACTAATTATAATTAAGTTTAGGATGATGTTTACTTTCATTTCAATATTTGTTGTATCTTGTGACTTCAAACGCTAATCATGTACGGTTTTTTGTATCTCAAATTTCACCACCAGCCTTTGAAAAAACGGAGCTTTATATTGATCTTTACGCTGGTTACACTCAGCGTTTCAGCTTTGATCAACTAGGATTCGGTGGTAAAGAAGCCATTCCACATTTAGTTGAAATATTGATAAATGACTTCTGAAGACAATACGTGATATGTACTATTAAATGTCAAAATTACCTACCGTATATTTCATTCCTTTCAACCGAAAGTATTCTAAGACGATTATGTATTGTCAGTGACTAACGGTTACTTTGAAAAAATAAATTCTTTGTATAAAAATAATTACACTTGTGATAATGAATAAATGACACTAAATTTGATTACACTATATTTCATTATAATATAACAGGAGGGAGAGTTTATTGTTTTCGACCAAAGTTAAAATAGGATTTCATTAAAATGTACTTGTATGCTGTTGCCTCTGGCAGGCGTTGTAGGAACGAGCATTTAGAGCTCGAGACTGATATTTTGAACTGTTTGAAAGCAGTGGGAGGTTGATAAAAATTTCTTTATAAATTTGGAAATGGCTCTACAGATGTAACTACTACGCCAAATAATGTATTTACGAAATAGGGTTAATATCTGACCATATTACCATAAGTTAGTTCGATTTTCGATAGTTAGATGAGAGAAATGTCCTTTTTAATATTCTTTACAGTGATCCCCATAATTCGATTTTTAATGAAAAAAAAATGACATTCTCTTAATGTTATTGAGAAATACATAGACAACTTGGTGCACTATAAACTAAAGTATTCTCTTTAGTAAATAAATATAATGCATTCAATGATTTCCAGGATCAGTATTAGTATTTCCAGTAAACAGGGAATTACGGAGGTGGCAATTTTAATAAAATTGACTATTTGTGACGTATCTAAAAGGCACACACGCACACACGCACACATGGCGCCACTATTAAAGTGCTTCTTATAAAGTTTATTCACGAATGTTGTGTAATGGTACCCATTATACATCTGCTTGCTCGACCTTAATAATACCCATCAATTAAGTGATAAATGAATCATTAAGCGTTCGTGGCAGTAAGCTTCGCCTCGTGAGAAATAACTCTCATTATACCCTTGTGAATAATATTCTTTACTACTACTGAAAATCGGCTTAATCTTCTTTTTTTTTATCGATAGCTAGTTGCCTATATGTTTTTTAGGAAATACAGAAAAATATCGGTTTTAATACATAATCAAATTGCCGATATTTGCTGTATAGTTTTTTTTTATTTTTAATTTGTATGCGATGTCCAGATCCAAAAGATTTCGTTTCCGCTATGGGGACGATATTTTTTTTTTGGCGTATAATAACATAAGAGATTAGTGATAATAAGTTTGGCTCATGAATTTATCCAACTACCAGATCTTGAATTTAGATACTTAGCTATCCAAAAAGCTGAAACTGCATTGAAAGAAAATAATTATTCTGAAAAAATTATAAGCATATTCAAGAAAAAGGTAAACAGATACTACAATCAATTGAGAAACAAAACAGAAACGAAACATAAAAACAAAATATTTTTCCTCACCATATCTACAAGGACTTTCCCAACAACTATCTAATTATTTCTATAAATATGATATTAGTATAAGTCATACAGGACATAATACACTATCCAAATATTTTATTGAACTAAAATCTATAATACCAAAAATCAAATGTAATATTATATATCAAGTGCCTTGTACTAATTCTGACGCTGTCTACATAGGGCAGACATCTCTGTATTTAGAAAATCACTAATCTAACCAATACGATAAAAAAATATAAATGCATTAAGGAACCACGAAATACCAAAAAAATTTAATTCAATCATCAATATTCTTGAAACAGAAACTAATACACGAAAAAGAGAATTTTTAGAAATGGTTCACATTCATAAAAACGAAAAAGCTATCGATAAAAAAGAACTGAATAATTTTACTAAAATTTATAGCTCTATTCGTGAATTTTAAGACAAATACAAATAATCTTATAGATGCTACATATTTTTGAGATGAAAAACTGAGGAAAAAATAAATTTCTATTTTGATTTTCTTTTTGTTTTGATCTATAGATTAATATGTTTTATCTACCTTTCAAAAATTATTGAAAAAAAACTAATGCTATAACAGAAGGGCCTTAATAGTCGGAGAACCGGCTGTATAAGAAAATATTAATTGAGTCGATCAACATTGAAAATATTTTTCTTAATTTATCTTTATCTATAAATACATGGATTTGTTTACGATTTTCTTAAACTAGAACCTCTCAAATGGCTGAAAAAAATTTATAGATACCTTTTATTTGCCTGGACCTGACTGTCGACTTAGTTTGAAGAAGTAAAGAGCCTTATATATTTCATTTCTATGCATGTTTTATTATTTGCATATCTTTTTCAAATACATTCATAATTTTTTTTCAATTAAAATTACTAAAAAAATTGGTCGACACCTTTTATTTACCCACATCCAACTGTCGACTTAGTTTAAAAAATCAATGAGCTGTTCGACTTTGAGATGGCCCAACAATTGTATATAGAATATCTGTTTATACATACATACCGGTTAAAAATGAGATGAATTTCAGCAGTCGTACTGTTACAATTTTTTTTTAATATAAATGCAGCCATTCTTCCGAATGTTTGAGGCATCGCTGGCCCTAGTTCATGTAACATATAAAATCCATCAATTATTTCTGTATCTACACATAATGGATATTTGGTGGAATCATCTTCTTTATTTTTTTGTTTTGTTTTATTCATTTTACCTGTACACTGAATCCAAGTTGGATGTGGGTGAATAAAAGGTGTCGACCAAAGTTTGTTTGTAAAGATAGAGGTAAGAATTAAATGGAAAAAAAATTCAATGTATTTGAAAAAAATATGTAGATAATTAAATAATTAAACATACATGGAAATGAAATGTATAAGCATAGGCTCTTTAATTCATGAAACTCGACAGGCAGGTCCGGGCAAATAAAAGGTGTCGACCAATTTTTTGATTTGAGAGGTTCTAGTTTCAGAAAATCGTAAGCAAATCCATGTATTCTATAGACTAAGATAAATTAAAAAAAGTAGTTTCAATTGTGGTTGACTCAGGGTAGCGAATAAATAGAGCTTGTCGACCCTTGACATTTCCATAAATTACAATTACACCTAAAATAAAACCCTCAAGTGACGTCATAATTTTGCAAGCGGGCAAAATCAAGCAACTTCAGGAGTGTAGACCTCTAGACAAATGGCTTTATTGTTCATACCCCAAAAATGATTCATGTATATGATCCATAGGACTTTTATAGAGCCGGCTCTCGGACTATAAAATCAAGTCGATTTAAAAACATGAACCCTTATAATTGGTAGTTCATCTAAAACAATTTGGATGTTCTTTTATTTGGATAATTGTTACGTTACAATAGCCAACTTTCCTTTTATCAAAAATAGTTTTGTTTATGCTAGACCTGCTTATTAGGAAAAATTATCTTTTGGTAGGTAATCTGTTGTTGGATTTGCAAAATAGGTATAATGTATATTCATAGGGCGTATTTTGAATAAGTTATTAGTATATTATACGAGTATATTACAAGGTTTAATTTTTTTAATGTTATTTCATATATCAAGTGAAAAAATAAAAATTAACTATCACCACTTTATAGAAAAGATAAAATTTTAGGTTAGAAATACCAGCCATATGTCGAATACGACAATATTCCGATAACTTCATATTTGAACATAAGATTTATAAGATAGCAGTTCAAGATGTAGATAGTTCCTTTATTGTTATTTTAACAGGTAAAGGTGTTTTTGGAGCTTCCGTAACCCCTTGTATGCGAATTAATGATGGTTGATGTTCGTGTGGTTCGTGTGGTAATACATTTCTATTTTTTATGGATATACATTATGCTTCTTGATATTATTATTTCACTCACCAGTACTCTTGTATCGCATACGTCCTTGAGATATTATTACAATCCCGTAAATATTGTTTCGAACCATCTCCGCCGATATATTACGATCTCGTTGTTCCGCTATACTGAAAAGGTTAGTTTTTCACCACCCAGAGGCAAAGGGTTAATGTAAACGCCCAGTTAAGTGGAAAATATCGCCTGACGATCCGTTCTTGTGATCATCTCTCCATATGAGAGCCTGTCCCGATTATTAGATATCGATTTATGTAAATCCTTATAATCCTTATGTTTAGGTAGTTACTAGTTACAGGTTTTATATTCAGTGACAAAGAAACCTCAACACCCAGTAAATATTATTTAGTTCCACAAATATTTTATCTACAATTATAAATACAAAATTACTAGACAAAATGACCCATTACTCATTTGAGTACATAGGTTTGGAACGTTACCCTATAAAAATTATGCCTAATTCGCGTAGAAATTTTCCAAAAAGGTCGAATCAATGATCTTTGTGAAGCCACGTCCTTGTTTCAATAATTTGATAAAGAGAATTGTGAAAACTTTATCATACATCTCATCAAGAAGTTCGAATAGAAGAGTCAGAACAGAACAATATGGTAGGTTATTAGCAACAAGAGATCTTTCTCATCGATAAGGCAATAGCAACTACGTTGAAGAGCCTTTGGAATTGGCTGATCGGAAAAATCAATTTCAATGATGTCAAGAACGGCTAGCATAGAATCATCATCGTCTTCAGTGGCGAATCCAAGTTCTGCATAGACAAGCAAGGTAGTAGTGTAAACGTGATGTAACCTTTGATGTTTTCTTGGATGGACCTCGATCTATCTCATTGTATGTAGATGTTCATGAACTACATTTAACCGATATTGAAACTTTATCCAAATTTTGACCACATGCCCCATATAGTTAGATAAAACATGGACTACTTATCTAATTAGAATTTATCTTCTATTGTAGAGATTTTCAGATTTGCTCCCTATTATAATGAACATATGTGGGTCATAAGTGTTAGAAGATTAAGCATCCTCCTCAAATAAAAATGCTGCTAGATATGAGATAGAGTTAGCATGGAATGAGATACTCCAAAGGATGTCATTTGATTATGAGTGTGCCTAGTTGCATTAAGTCGTGGAGCTACATTCCATTATCAACATAAATTCCCTGATATGTCTGTGATATATTACCGGAATATAATATCTTTTAGTTGATTGTCTGGTTTCTGTCACTAAATATACTAAATGTTGATTGAGAAAACTCACAAATTTTTATATTTTCACTGTGTAAAGTATAGAATTTTTTGTAGTTATATTAATTTCAATTTAAAAGTAAATATCGATTTGAGAAGAGCTCCTTCGATTAACTTCAAGCATTTTATAGTATGTCAAGTGTCAAAAACATGCGAGAAAGTAAACCAATCGATGAAAGATTGGTGGAGATTGGTGATCTCAAACTGTTCGAGTATTCGAATTAATCATGTCTCGTGTCTTATATATTTACTAATATAGCCGTGTAGGTTTTGTTGTTTCAGATATGTACAATAATCGAAAATAATGGGGTTAAATAAGTGTTCACAAGAAAATTATATTCATTCAACTAATGTTAGTCACAACTAAACATCAAAGGGAGAAGTTTATATTTTGAGATTAATTTTAATTTGAAGCTGCCTCAGGGGATATTTAATATTGATATTACATGAATACCTTTAACATGTCGTTGGTAAATGGAATTAATTTCCAATTATTTGAATTCATAATTTACTAAATAATATATCTATTAAACATTCCATAACAAAGCTATGAGTTTATGCTGGAATAGATTTCTCTAAACACGAAGGTTATTCAGAAGGTAAGTTTAGTGTGTGGAAGCGGCCGTTTCATGATAACGGTAAGTTTTTTTTGAAATTTACACTTCGTGATTATCATTTTTAAGTTGGATTGATGGACTTACTAGAAGCTCGACAACTTGTGCTTAATTTAGTAGCTAATATATTACGAAAAAAACTTAAAGTTTGTCCAATGTTGTGATAAGTACTCCAATTTTTTTGGTGACTATGCATCAAAAAATAATTGCTCTTTGAGGTGTTCGATATAGACTGTTGAAAATTGCCTTTATGTTGTTATGTCTCCAATCAATGATTTTTTGATATTATTTGGAACATCTCCAGATACAAGGTATGAAAATGACCTTAATTTCTATGTGCTATCAGATTTTGCCTTGAATTTGGGTAACTATGAAAGGGTACCAGAGAACTATAATATTCCCCTTCACATACGAGAACTTGTAGTAGAAAAAAAAACGCAACGTATATGGCAACACACCAGAGTAGTGGGGCTGTTAACAGTAATCTGTAATAGTATATTACTCCTTCGATACTATTCAATACAATGGAAGTATGCTTAGGTTATTATGATTCAGAGACCTGACAAACCCCCAACAGAAGCTTAGAGCCTATTATCTCTACTTTGCTCGGGCACCGCTGAGGTCTCGGGGGAAAGGACGATGTCACAGAGGGCGGATATTAGCACATCCCCACTAACCTAATTTTGATTGATACTGAGTCTGGCAACTTCGAACGGACTAGAGATTTCGTAAAATAATAGTATTTATTAGGCATTATCAATTTGTTGTGTGGAATAGTGGTAGCTCTCGGTCGCGTCTCGACTAATTTGATGTTTGTTTTAGTTTTGTACAACAAATAATATTATTTACGATTATGGGTACAGGATAATATACTAATATTGAAATAAAACTAAAGATTGATTTAAATATATATATTTCACAAAAACCGTTTTGTTATATTCTATTATTGAGATATAGACATAATAGTTAATAAAGTTATTATATAAATAAGCATATTTAGGGATAAATTTTTGCATGTATTGTTTTTTAAATGGAATATCTCATATATCTTTATATTTTTAAATTTTATAAAAAACAAAAAATATTACAGTGGTAATAAATAACTATAATATTAATTTAAAAAAATACTGAAGTGATTGACTCATTTATTTACTTTTTCCTTTACTTTTTTGAGCATTAACAAAGCAATCCGGAATCCTTACTTTCATACTTCGTGTATGCCTAGGATCAATTATTTTAAGTAAAAGGCAATTGAATTAAAACTGTTCCAGTTTTGGAAACGTTCTTTGAACCAAAAATTCTGCGTCTTTATCAATTTCTATATAAACAATATCTCGAAGGGTCCATAGTGAAAAATAACATTCTTCTTCTAAGCAAATATTCAATTACCCGATAATAATAATCATGGTTTTTCTTTAATTTCATTGTTTCGCCATCTATCTCTAATAGCAAATTATTTTCCTCTCAATTGCTTCTCTAGCTGTGTAATGTCGCGCTGTAAATGGACATTCAATTTCCACTAAATATTGATTTTTCTTCTACTAAACTATCTAAAAAAACAACTAGAAAGGCCAGTTTTGGTTTACAAATAAACCACATTCTGATATGCTAAAACCAGTTTTAATTTCAAGCATGTTTTTTGCTCTTAAATCGTCCATTTCTGCCACTGAATGGCTTTTGAAGGAAATTCAGTATAAAGTACGCTCTTTACAGTACTTGAGCATTTGGTAGTGATTTGCAGCTCGCATACTGTCCCGAATACGGAAGAAGTTGATATTTTCTTTCGATATTGTTGCTATACACTATAATCAGCTTGAAGCTTCGATTTCCATATATTCGTTTCCGCTGTTATTCAAGTTATCTAAAAATTCAATTTTAAATGCATCAAAAACTTCTGAATCCAAATCGGGCCTTTCACAGTTTACACCGTAATGGTTGTCAGCGACGCCCAGTCTTTTACTAAATTTGAGTTTTCGTCTACTAATATTTTTTTCTCAATCTTATTGACTTAAGTGATGTTTCCTCAATTTTTTTATAGATATTCGTGGGCTATACCAAGTTAAATGCTGTGCACATGATAAAGAGGCTTTTTGGTAATTGTCGCTAGAACTGCGACCTTAGGAGCATCTTATTTGGGTGAAATTGATGTTTTTCTGTCCCACTTTTTGTGCAGTTATGGCATTAAATTGTTCAACCATATTGATAGTAACATTTTCCAAAAAGATTCTAGAGTGTTTAGCCAAAAACCTAACAGCATCTATTATTTTTTCGTCCAAATTGTATAGTCACAAATTTTTATTTTTTAATCTTGATTCATATTTTGCTCGTTACGTCTATATTCAAAAGATTTTGTGATAGATGCTCTGCTCCGTAAAATATTGTTCTTAATTACGTGCTTCAAAGCAGTTGGTACTTGTTTGTCTTGAAAACTTCACGAAACTTGTTGCAGTAATTTTTATGGGGATACTATCAATTATTATTTTTATAGCAACTGCTATCCCCATCAGCAATTATTTTTTTACAAATAATATTGTACATGTTAATACTGGAGCAAAATCCTAAGTAAGTCGAAAATCAAAAAATCTTACAATTATGCAAAAATCATACAGCGCAATGATCATTCGAACATGAATTGTGAACAAAATAACAACCAAGTAACGTGGGATGAGCTCTGATATGTATAGAAAACAGACAAAGGCACCTAAAATAAATATTATACCTATACAAATTATAATAACTTATTCTATCCCGTCCATTTTGGAATATTTGTTCCCACATAATAATTTTACCTGGTGAAATTAGAGTAAGTTATTAAATCAGCATGAAGAAATAATAGCATAACAGCATAATATATGATTTCAAAAACTATCACCTTAAATTCAGCTTTGGCCCTGCTTTAAATAATCGGCCGCTTCTGGGTGGGACAAATTTCTTTATTCCGCACAAATTCAATTGTATCGCCATCTATTGAGGAATTTTAACACTATTGCAGAGTTGACTGATAACTCGAACAAACTTCTTTTTAAAGGTTGTGAATTTTACATCATTCAGAAGGAAACAGACTAAACTAAAGACGTATAATAGTGAAGTTTTGATTTATCTTTCTAGCTTAGAAAAATTAATTCGTGGAAAATACATTATTTTAAGCAAAATTTTCAAAATTAAAAGAAAATAAAAAATCAGTATTATAGGTTCCTGGAATGGGGTCTTATGCTTTTATTTTTTTTTTTCAAAAATAGGGACGCACCGAATTTTGAATTTAAACTCGGGCCAGTGAATGGACATAGTCTGATAGTCTCTACAAATTGAAACTACATCTAACCGAACAACAATAACTCATTTCAAAGTCTCATCGACCGATCGATACTTTTAAGTTAAAATTGAAGAAATCTACACAAATTATGTGTGTAAGGCTAAGGAACTAAAACAACAATTTGATCTTGCACTTAATGACTTAGTAATTTCAGTAATTGGTTTCTAATGAATTGTGGCTCCATATCTCACTTAAGTGATAAACTAAATATCCTACAAATGTCTTTCGAAACAATAAATTTTCCAGGTTCTACTTTAGACATTTTTCAATTAATTTGGAAATTTTGATTAGGCTACGCCACTATATATGTCTTACGGTAGTTTGTGATGCACTAAACGATAGCTTTGAAGATTCATGGTCAATAAATTTTGTTTATCGCAAACCACTTGAATAGGTCCCTTAAGAACTGTATTTTTTTCTCCGGTTTATGAAAAAGACCTATGAGATTGCCCGTTAGAGGATAGACAAAAAACTTCATGATATAGTAACATTACAAAAGCACTAAATATGTCTCGACGTGAAATTGACTCCGCATAAACTTTTTTTATAAAAGATAATTTGTATAAGAGATATATTTATATTTTTATCTATTATTTGATACAAGTGGGTTCCATATATGATTGAATAGGAATTAAAAACATTTTCATGATACTGAGGACAAAAAGTTCTTATATGGTATATTATCCATCTGGTATTTGATGTAAGAGGAACCAAAAGAATAGAAAAAACATGATGCCTGATATCAAAAACCTCATTCTTGAACAAATCTTCAGCTTTTTTTTAATTTTTAATTTTTAATTTTATTTTAATGCAAGTCATAATAATGATCCGAAATAATATTTTATGTGTGATATATCTATCTAATTATAAATACGATGATACAACGAATAAGTGTATCATTGAGATACAATCCTATTGATATTTTCTCACTCTTTTCATTTAGAACTTTTAGAGATTTTTGTCAGTTTGTAGGTATTAAGCATGATAAAATGACTTTGAACAAACTATACTTGTTATTATTATTTCTAAACAACCTACTTAGACCTATCATATAAAAGATATCTCTTCTCTGCAGATTGGAAACCAAAACAAGGAACAAAGATGGTTCCCAGCAATTATCGTCCGATTGCTTCAGTCATGAAGAAAGTCGTAAACAAGCAAATCTTGGGATATCTTGAGTTTGCTAATATCATCGATATCGATGCGACTATCAATATCAGTGGCAAGAAGTAAAACTGTAAATCATGCATTACAAGGATGCTGACAATTTTATGAAGTCAGTAGTACGTCATTTCAAAATAAAGAACGGAACAATTCATTTTTGAAAACGATGGTCGGTATTGGAATAGTAACATCGTTTTTGCTCATACTATATGCTCAATTCCTTTCCATTATTTTCGGATATATAGTTATGAAGAAATTAAAGTTTATATTCTAGTCTATTTTTACAAAAAATACTAAAATTCATAAAGTGTACAAACTTTAATGCACTACCATTAATATTTGTCAGTCAATCCTTTTCAGTCAGACTTCATTCGGCTAGATAGCAAACACTTTAATGGCACCTAATTTTTCGTTTAAAACGTTTGACACCGAATACGTGATATTTGTGAAAATGAGGTTATAGCACTATACACCGGGGGATTAGTAATAATGTTTCACTGAAGTTTTGGACACGTCAGTCACGTTTTGTACTGAAACTTTTCTAAACTTGGTTTAGAGAGAATGATAAGATAACCGATAGAGTTTTGTAACTAAGATGAGGAATAAATACCTTAATAAATCCATTTAAGTTAATATCATCCACTTCGCATTTGAAAAAAGAAAGAAGGAGTCATAGACAGAATATCTTATTATGTCCATATTATCGATTTAAACCAATATCTGTTTGAATATAATCATCATAGTTTTCATTTAATATCATTTAAACTACTTCCGTTGCTGCTCGTACTTAAATTTATTATCTTCTACCTAGTTATTGAAAGCAACCTTTTTTATATGAAAAGTCGCTAAAAAGGCCTGCAAACATAAACATTTTTTTTATCTGGTAAATAGCAATCATATCCATTATGTTTGCTTGCATGTTGTTAATTTGTTTCTGTTCTGCGTCTTATAATTGGTCGAAAATCAACCTAGTTCTAGATTTAATATTGTTTGGCATTCCAGTTTTCTAGTTCCCAAAACATTTCAATGTATCGAAGCCATTCTGAATGAGTACTCCATTTGTATTATACTTGCATTAAATAGTTACGGCGCGCAATTCAAATGGGTCAAAAACGGTAAGTGCCGGAAATTATTATTTTAATCACATAGCATGGTTCATATTTTCGTTATTTTGTAACAAAATGCTTAGTATTTCCACATTTAGCTGATTTTCAATCGAGTTTGAAATTGCATATGCCGGATTTTGGAGGCGCAACGACGATATATGAGAATGAGTTGTGCATGTCTATTGTTTCTTTTGTGCTTTTTGGTTGAGATAGACGTATACATTTTATTTGCAGTATCTTATCGGAATCATCTCTCAACCAAAGTAGATTGTCGCCTAGTGTTTCGGCGTTTCAGCTCGATCATAACCTCTCCTGTATCTACCAAGAAAATTGCCGACGAGCGGCACAGGTAACAAATATACATAATAATTCTCTATCTGAATTTACTTTTCCTAGAATAGTAACAACAATAGTTAAGTATGAACTTACTTTGAAAGCATCGAAATTACTCAAAGGATATTTCAGCTAGTAGGTTTGTACAGAAGTATATATACCTAACCACTTTGATATTCGGTTCGTAAAAGTTTCCAAAACTCTTTTCTGATTTTTTATAGGTAGTTATAAGTACTATTGAGTTATCATAACTGATGTTGATTAGTTGATTAATTGAGAGTTATTTGCTTCTAAAAAGTTCAATAAATTTTAATTTTTTCATAAAAAAATTTTATTGTGAGGTCAAATTAAAAAATTTTCTGCTGTTTGATTTTCTATCATTTCTTCTGTTTCAGTTCTCTCTGTTTCTTCATTATGGTCTTGTTCCATATCATGTACTTGGAAATCACCCATTCCATGTCTCCTTTCTTCTTCATCTGATTCTCCTTCTGCTCTTATTTGTTTCCCATCTCTGAGTGTCATTCCTTTTTCCATTTTTCTTGTTTAAATTTGTTATTACTGTAAACTCTTCAATGCCAAATTTTGTTATGTCCAATTTTTTTATGCCCAATTTTTATATATGCCCCACGTTGGGCGCCATTATTGTTATGGTATGATAATGTGTAATGTTTATTTTTATAAATTTTTTTTTTTTTAAATAAAATCAGATTTTAATTTGGGCGCCATTAATAATTATTTTAATTTCTTTATTTTATTATGTTATTATTTTTTTTTTATTCTCAGGGTATTATATTGTGAGGTCAAATTAAAAAATTTTATTGCGATAAATTGTTATGGTTATAAGGTCAGATGATAATAGTCTTAAGACCGGGTCTGTTCTTTATAATGAATAAAATATTCAAAATATACAATTTCTTAACTAGCTATTACAATTATTTTATTTTACAAACATTCATTCATTCATTTATACTCGTAATTACATTCATAAAACTAAATTATATGGAAATGTGAACTCAAATATTATATACTAAAAGAAATACTTAAACTTAATAGAACAGTACCTTAAGTGTTTGTTATGTTGTACTTTTTTTTTTTAAATTGGAAATTGTTACGGCCTTGCAGAATAAACGGATACTCCGCTGTAAGTTCCACTCCTGTTCTTTTCCTTTTCACAACTTCTTTATCTTGGAAATTGTCCCTTTGTGAGTATTCTCACTTATTTCACTTTATTTAATTGTTTTCACTAATTTCTTATTACTACACTTATAAAATTATTAATTATCAATCCTTTGAATATTTTATGCCTTTTTTATCAAGATTTTAATTTTTTAAATTAAAATTATTTTACTCTTTTCTTGCCAAAAAAATTTCCTTTTTTCCCGTTGTTGATTCTCTTCTACCTTCCTTTTTTTTTAATCGTTTTTTTTTAACCAATGATATTTATTTTAAAAGTTAGTTACTAAATTGTCATTTCTAAATTTTCAAATTATTGTGACTTTATTCAAATAAAATTATTCTATAATTTCTTTGTTGTATTTATTTCATTCCTATGTTATTAATTTTATCATTGCAGTTGTCAAAATTTTTATATTTTATCATTTATAACCTTAAAATTTATGTTGGTATGTCACACAAATTTTTGAAGTTGGTGCCCCTGTTTTTATCTGTCAATTTGTGGATTAAATTCTTTGATTATACAGGATTTGTCAAAATTAAATAATAATTTAGAATATAGTGTTGGCCAAAACTTAATATAAAGAATGTTATTTATTTTATTGTGATAAACTGCTCTAAATAACCGAATAACAGAACTGAACTTATTGCTTTATTTATATCTTATTATTATTTAAAATTTATTTTGGATATATTTATACCATAACAATATATATATATATATATATATATATATATATATATATATATATATATATATATATATATATATATGGTGTGGAGATGCCAGTACTCCCATCCAGCGCGTCCCCAGGTGGCGGATAGGGGCACTCCTCCCAGATATGGGAGGTACCGGCGAAGTTAAATAGTCGGCGCAGACCAAAAAACTGGCAGGATGACGTCTGACCCGAAGCGGGCGGCCATCAATGGGTAGATCGGGCTCATTAGTCGTGGGGAAGACAGCTGATTTAGGAAAGGAACCCGAACAAATTCCAAAAACATTGAAAATAAATGAATTATGGAACGAAATAATGAGGAAAGTACGGTGCAGAGGAGGGATACCTCAGTACCGGTCGAGAGTGGTGGTGAGAGAGTGGGCCCCCCTCGACCGTCAACAAGCGACCACTATGCTCCCGCGGTAGGAGACCAGGCCGGGGTGCTGGATATGGTGACTGGAATGGAAATAGACCCCTTTGCAAGTAGAAGCTCTTTAGCAAGATCTCCCCCTAGGAGAAGAGGATCCGTTCCCAATTTGTCAACTGATGATGACACTGGCTGGACTTCAAACATACAGCAGTTGGCTAAAAGAAAGCGACTAGAAAATATTAGCATCGTTGATATTGCTATGTCACAAAGTAGGAAAACAATAGACCCGGGAACCAAAATCCTGAGGATTATCGATTCCCTAGTGCTTGAAACGAAAGCCTTAGTGAAGACTGCTCGTGAGAGCACAAATACCAAAAAGGAAATTAGAGAAATATCTACGAAACTGCTAACATTAACAGAGCAACTCACGACAAGAGAAGCCCAGGACACTCTAAAAAGAGCTGTAGACAGCCCGGATAAACCCAAGCCGCAAGATGAGAAGACCGTGAAGATAAATACCCGTGAGGTGGGCACTCAAACAAACGAAAGACCAGTAACATGTTCGTCAACCCAAACTGACGGCCCAGAAAAGCTAACGCCACACGAAATAGACACACATTTAACCAAAGGCCTAAACGAATAATCCCTGAAGAATTTGATTGGAATGAAGTGGAGAAATGAGTGTTTCCAAAAAACAAAAAAAATAACCGAAAATATGCGGAGAGTGTTAGATGGAAGAGACCTAGCCATATTCATGGATACAAAAAAAGCTGCAGAAAACAAAATTGTGCAGGAAGTCGCCGTCAGAATACCACACATTTGGAAGCTTGTCGAAGCAAACAAAATACAGCCTGGAAAAGTTATAATTATGGCAAGCAACAGCAAGATTTGGATGGAAGATGAAGGGGAGACTGAAGTAGTAAACTTCACATTCTTTGTCGGCTTGCCAAATGAACAAGACAAAGAACAAGACTTGTTCCAACTGTATATGGCATGTAAAAGACTTACAGAGGCGATGAGGCACAAAGGAGTCAAGCACATCACCGTGGTTCTCTCAAAAGAATGGGACGAAGACCAGGCCCTTAAGGTACTAGAGTGTGCATGTAGAGAAAATAACGTGGAAGCTGTCATCTGCATGCAATCAAACAATAAGGGACAAACGAGAGCTCAGTCCAGGAAACAAGGAGAGGCAGTAATCATTGATGTAGGCGACCGAACCTATGCTGATTTACTGAAGGAGGTTAAAAAAGAAGTGCAAGAGAAAGGATTAAGTGACAGTGCTGGGGGTGTCCGCATGACGAAGACCGGGAACCTACTCCTCAAAATGGAGGAAACAGCTGGGGGCGCAGAACGACTAGTTGAAGCTCTTAGGGGAAGGAATGGAGTTAAAGCGCTAAGAGGAGTCCAAAAAGCGGAGGTTGTCCTCCATATTAAGAACATTGATGCTGTCAATAACAAACAAGAAGTGGAAGCTGCTATCAGAGACATCGACAAGGGAAGAAAACCAACAGGAGACATAAGAGTTAGCTCTTTGAGGCCTGACTATGGCGGGACACAAGCAGCTACCGTCTTTATACCAAAAGAAACTGCCGATAGCCTACTCAAAATGGGCAAAATAAGAATTGGTTTGGTCAACTGCAGTGTGAGAGAAAAGGTGAGAGTAGACTCGTGTCATCGATGCTGGGAAATTGGTCATATAGCCAAATTCTGCAAGGGCCCTGATAGAACACGATTGTGCATACAATGTGGGGGAGATAACCACCAGAAAAAAGACTGCATGAAAGAAGCTCACTGCGTACTATGCAACATCTCCGGCCATAGGCCACTTTCCCTAAAGTGCCCTTTATATAGAGGAGAGATAAAAAGGCTGCGAACAAACCGCCAACAAAATGTTCAAACTAGTTCAAATCAACCTAGGTAGGCGTATTCCAGCACATGACTTACTGCGACAAACAACAGCTACAAATGAAATAGACATTGTAATCATAAGCGAACCAAACAAGAATTTAGCTAAAAAGAGCGGCTGGTACACAGATATCAATATAGATGCAGCAATTTGCTTACCAGCAAGCAAGCACATATCGATACAAGGTTGGGGACAGGGAAATGGATTTGTCTGGATTGACTGCATCAAAATCACTATATATAGCAGTTATATGTCGCCAAATATAAGGCTCGAAGAGTTCCAACATTTACTGAATGAACTGAAAAATAGTATGGCGACACGGAAAAATAAGTGCCTGATTTGCGGGGACTTCAACGCGAAATCAATGATGTGGAACTCAATAACAAATGATTCTAGAGGAGATATTCTTTCTGAATGGGCCTCAGAACTAAACTTAATTTCACTGAACAGCGGATGTGAACCTACCTTCCGTAGAGGCCAAAGCTCATCCATTATCGATATAACATTCGCGGCAACCAATATAGCGCCTTTAGTAACGAACTGGAGAGTGTCTGAAGAGGAAAATCTTACAGACCACAATTACATTTATTTTGATATAGCTATTAAGAAAGATAGCGTAAGAACGAAGATGAAGAGCCGCGGATGGAGGGTGGATACGACACAAATGGATTACTTCATAAATGAACTGCGAAGCAAATTACCATCAAGAGAACAAACCTTAAAGCCAGAGAGATTAATTGAGAACATCAGCCATGCATGTGATAATACATTCCAACGAAAGGGTATCCCAAGTGACAGGAAAAAACCAGCTTACTGGTGGTCAGCGGAAATCGCCGAGACTCGGAAAAAATGCCTTACACGGAAGAGAAATATGACAAGGCTCCATAAAAAACCTAATATATCGCAAGAACAAAAAGATACATCCCGGCAAGCCTACAAAGAAGAAAGAGCGCGGCTAAAGAACGCCATCCTAAGAGCAAAACAGGTTAAATGGAAAAGGGTCATTGAAGAAGTTGAAGAAGACCCATGGGGACTGGGATACAAGATAGTGATGAATAAACTGAGCTTGAGATCACCTCCTGCGTTGTCAGAAGAACTCATGCTTGACGAAGCTAAGAAGCTGTTCCCACAACACCAGAAAACTAAGTGGAGTACCACTGAGGTACGAGACACTATTTCACTATTCTCGGCAGAAGAGCTGGATCGAGCTTCAAACAGGATCAAATTAAAAAAGGCTGCAGGACCCGACCATATACCACCGGAGATAATCAGATGTGTCGCACAAGGACTTTCACCAATCTGTCTGAATGTAATGAACCAGCAAATCCTGAAGGGCGAATTCTCAGATATCTGGAAAACCGCCAAATTGCTGCTCATAGAAAAACCACGTAAAGAAGGACAATCAAAACTCACATACAGACCGCTGTGCCTAATAAATTGCATGGGAAAACTACTAGAGCACCTTATAAAAGAAAGAATAGTTGAAGAAATCTGCAGAACAGGAGGCCTTGCTGATACACAGTTTGGATTTGTGAAAAAGAAATCGACCATAGACGCTATGCTGAGAGTAATGGAAGAGGTAAATAAAGCAAAAAGACTCGCACATCAAAATAGAAAACTATGCTTGCTAGTGACCCTGGCAAAAATGCCTTCAACTCGGCACCCTGGCAAGGCATCGTAAGAGAACTTGAAAAAAGAAAGATAGCACCATATTTGATACGAATGGTAAAAAGCTACTTTAAGAACCGAAGGATCTTAATTGGGGACAGAACTAACATGAAAGTGACAAGTGGTGTACCGCAATGCTCTGTACTTGGACCCATTTTGTGGAACGTCTACTACGACGATGTACTACGCCTGGATATGCCGCCAGGAGTCGTGCTTATTGGATTCGCTGACGACTTGGCGGTAGTAGCGAGTGGGAAGACGGAGAACGAAATCGTAGCTGTGACCAACTTAGCAGTGCAAAGGGTTGTGGAATGGATGAAATCCAGAGGACTAGAATTGGCGTCAGAAAAAACAGAGGCAACGCTGCTGGTGGATAGAAAGATTGTTAAACAGGTGACTATCGATATAATAGACACACCGGTCTTCACTCAACCACAAACTAAATACCTAGGGGTATTTTTCGATCAGGGCGCTAAAATGAAGGCTCATATTGTAAACACAAGCCGTAAGACTGAAGCGACGGTAATGGCTCTTAGCCGCCTGATGCCGAAAAGAGAGGGACCATCGTCAAGTAAGCGCAAACTGCTGTTGGCGGTAGCCCACTCGATTATGCTATACGCTGCACCAGTATAGCAAGAATCTCTGAAACATCTGAAGTATAGATCTATGTTCCTCAAGATACAGAGAAAACTAGCTATCCGAATATGCAGTGCGTTCCGTACTGTATCCACCGAGGCAATATTAGTATTGGCGGGTATAATACCCATAGACCTATTGGTGAACGAGAGAACCGCCACACATGGAAAAGAGCAAGCAGTTAAAACAACAGAAAAAGAAAACACGCTAACTAAATGGCAAAGAAAATGGGAAGCAACACACCACTTGGGCGCTTGGACCAAAAGACTCATACCGGAACTTAAACCTTGGCACAAGAGAGGACATGGGGAGATAACGTACGCCTTGTCCCAGCTATTATGTGGACATGGATGCTTTACAGCATACTTCTGCAGATTCAAAATAAAAGACTCGCCACTTTGCCAGTATTGTGGCAATGAACAGGACGATGTTTATCATACCTTTTTTGCGTGCCCTAGGTGGCAAAATGAAAGAAGACGAGCTGAAACAGAAGCAAATACCACCATAATCCCAGAAAACATAGTCCAAACCATGCTACAGTCTCCTACAATGTGGAACGTGATATCTACTATGGCGTCGAACATTATAACACAAAAGGAAAGAGACGAAAGAACAAGAGCAATTAGAAACTATTAGACAATAAAAAAAAGGATAAGAGGCAGGGCATCACGACGAAGTAATACCTTTAGGTGGTTCCATCGCGATGCCAGCAGGCAGGAAAGAGGGAAGGGTTTAGTTGGTAGGTGAATGCTGGAGGCAGCACCAACCCGACACTATTCGAGCAAATAAGACCGCCATGTGCCAAGCTTGAATGTCTGCTAGCAGATTCATAATCCTCTAAAAATATATATATATATATATATATATATATATATATATATATATATATATATATAAATGTACATGAACGTGCCAAGGAAACATCAAAGTGGACTAACTTCAATATATTTTCTGAGCTTTCGAATACTTATGTATTCATCGTCTGGGAAATAATTAATTAAGATTTCCGGTGATGTTTGATATTATTAAAGCTTTTAAAAATTTTTGAGCTCATAGAATTCAAAATTCAATATAATCTCATTTCTATGTTCTCAATTGTAAGTTTGTCAAAATAATACCGTTTTAAATAAGAATAACCACAAATCAAATCTGAATTTGGAATATTTTCAGGCGTATTAAAACTGTTATCACGTATAGGTAAAGAATATTGTCAGATTTTTATATACTTTTAATAACTCATCACTTAGGTTTCGTTTTGCAAGTTGAGATACGACTGTTTTCGTCGGAAACTTCTAAGAGGTTCATAAAAGGCCACCCGCAACTTAATTTTTTAGCTAGAAAGCAATGATTAAGAAATAAACCAAATGCACAACATGATGGACAAGAATATTCTATTCGACATGGTAAATAATGACCGACTGTTCCAGCAAACATAATATAGGCAAGGCAGAAGACGATAGCTGCAGATTATGCGAGCAAGCCATGGGAACAGTAGAGCATCTAATAGCGAATGTGAATGACCTTCCACTAAAAGGCTTAAGTACCTCTAAGGAGAAATACCAACACCTGCCACTAGCCTGCTCTGGGAGGAGTTTAAGTATTTTGGAAGCAGAGAAATGAGATGTAAAGTCTTGTAGAAAATATCATCTATCTATTCTTCTACTCAGCTTGTAGCCTCTTTTCATGTTGAAGTAGACCTAAAGAGAGTTTTATTTCCAATAAAGGCACAAAAAGTACAAATTATATTTTAATATGGTTTTATTCGGTATGTGCGATATCCATTTTGAGTTTACTTCACATTCATAATTCTACTTTTCCCATATTTTTCTCCGTATTTTTTCTTCCTTGCTCTCACAATAATCCCTTAGACTTGGATTTTCTATTAACTATTGAATACAAAATATCATTAGATGATTTATGCCAGTCATTGGAAAATAAATTCACAACTTTTTTTCTTCAATTTGAAAAAAAAAGGTCTGGACTTAAGTTGAAAATATATATATATATATATATATAATTTTTATTTGATGTGGAATAGTCTGTTTATGTTGAAATTATTTCGGTGTTTCGCGAAGTAAATTTCTTCTCGGATTCAACAAACTGGAAACAATTCGTACTCCAAAGTTTTAGAGCGGCAACAAAAGTAAAAGAGAAAGCATGAGTTATTCGGACTACTTGTTCAAGCCCTGCAATTCAAAAAATTAGATTTAAATGTTTGAAATTTTTGAAGATATCACTAAACCTAACATTTAGCACTTCAATATCATTATTAGAGCTAAATTTCTTACCTTTAAAATTTCTCAGATATGCACAAATTAAATGCTATTCATTTGGACATAGGTTACGTGGGAAATTATTTTTTCGAATAGTGAGAAATTCTCTTATAAATAGAAATAAACATGCAATAACTTTCTTTTGGTTAACATTGGGAGAAAGAGTAGTTGAACAATACTTGAAATAAATATAGTGCCTACTGTTGCTTTACTAGACTTTACTGGAAGAATAATTTTCTAATTATTTTTGAAAATTATACATATTGAAACAAACGAAAATTAGCATGAGAAGCTGAAACACTGAAACACAGAACTATTATTCAACCATCGTATCTTAGGGCAGTTGATTTTCCTTTAATGTCCTTTTACCTGTTTGTGATTGAATCTCTGAGGGGTTTTGTGTTCCATGATATTGTACCAACAACCAGCCGTATTGATGGTCCCGTGTTTTTTGTTTGCTCTTTCTATTATACCGATATCAGTATCATTGGGTAGGAATGAGTGATCTAGAATCATTAATTTCATATCAATTCTTTCTACATCCACTAGAGGGCCATCAACAAATTTCAGAGGAGTAAGTCTAGTTTTTATATTCCTGTTTTTCCAATGCATAAGTCAAAAAACAGAGCAACATATTTGAATCTCCTGCATTTTCATAGAAATGTATCCTAAGGTATGAAACTAGATCTTCAGAATTCCTTCCATCAGTAGTCTTACCTCGAAGTGCGTATAGGTAGTGCTGTTAATACAAAATTTGTGGACATAAAGATTTTTTTTATTGTAGACTATTGAAGTTGTGAGTTTGGCAAATGCATTTTAAACATAAAAATTCAAATTTATTTTTTAACCTGCGAGGCTTCCGCGGCAATATTTTTCAGTTCTGCTACAATTTTACTATGTTTTCTGACTTGTATTCTTATCTCTCAAAATTGTTAGCAAAATTAAAGAAATACTGACAAAAAAATCTGAATATTGTATTATGATTATGTCGAAATAGAGATGACTGGTTGAAATTTCAACATGAACTCATAACTTGTTAACTACGTGAAAAAATGTAAATTTTTTCCTTTATATGTACGAGTACAATAAAAATAGTGTTCACAATTCTCCTAGACATATCCTACCATTTCAGTTGCTTAATAAAATATAAATTAACCTTAGATTGCCAGTAAAAATATCTTAAAATTCATATTTTGCCAATTATCCTATCTTTGCTGATTAATCCTTGTTGATAATGCTTATTCATAAATAATAAATAGTTGTCGTCCTTGACAAAAGTCATCACTCCCTTATGACCTACTTTCGCTTCTTCCTATTCAAAGATCACTGCAATGGTAAGTAAATTCGGAAATAATAAAAAGCACCTTCGTCTTTAGAAAATGAAGATTTATAGTTTGGTATTTCTATAGATTTCTATCTTAATGGATATAAACATTTTCGTGATTTGTGTCAATTTTGTGACTCATATATATGTAACACCGAGACAATTCCGAAAAAAAGGAAAAGAAGCTTATTTGTAGATATACATAAAAAATTAAAGATAAATAAATAAATAGTTTATTTTGTATAAATATTGTAATCAAAATTATTATGAATAATTTCTGCAACATTGTTATCATAAATTGAAAACACAGGACTAGTCAAATCACGTACTCGCAGTGTTATTTGATTGTTAGAAAGTGATGAACTTGTGAAAGGAGATAATACAATATTTATGCTGAAAGATATACTAGCAATTCCCAGTATTTGAATTCAAATTTTTCACAACTCTCTCCTTGTTATTGGTGTGATTACCTCGTTTCATATACAAAGACCAGCATTCAAGAATACCTGCAGGATGTCCAACATATTGAAAACTGCCTCCAAACTCATTTCTGCGTTTTCAGCATGATCAGAGGCGTTAAAGCTATTCTAAAGCGATTCATAACAATTTTAAGATGTTTTGTAACTTTTTGAGAAAGCTCATAATATAGTAAATAACGTAACACACATTTTTTGTTCTATATAAAAACAGAACGTGATTACCTATACGCCGTAACTGTGCTAGATTTTTATTGGTTGATTTTATTATAGTAAGTTATTTTAAGATATGAAGAAAAAAATGGGGTAAACAGAAAAAAACGTTTACAAAACATACATCGATCACCGAAAAGTACAATACGCTATTATCCTTAAAAACCTATGATATCTATTACACAGCAGTTATATGTGATTTATAAAACAATTTGGTAATAAAAATAACGATTATACCGAATATATGAAAAACTTATAAATAATTATTAACAAGTAAGTTTTCAATATATTTGACTGAAAATTTTTCATAAATCCCTTTAAGTAATATATTTGCTAAATATATTCATTATCATTACATTTGATAGATTCAATAGTTGGAAGGAAGAGACTTCACTTTGTATCTAATACTTGGCCATTTATCCCCGCAGTTACATGATGATATCATATATCTATACTTGTCGGATGGTTTTGGCTACAAATAAGAAAGAGGGGCGCTGGTGTATCAAAACAAATATGGCTGCCGCAAGGCTTCGACGTCCATACGATTAGCGTCTATATTGGAATTCGAAAAAGTAAGCGTAATACTTGCAGACGATTTGATGATACCTCGGCGGCATACGAATAATAATAAAATTACAAGGCAGTAAGATTTTATAGTAGAGATTATGCTGCAAAAATAATGCATATCACAGTCATATGATTCATTCCATATCAAGATGAAATTGTGATTTCTTAATCCTTAAGAGACCTAGCAGCTATGAACACTCAATTTTATTGGTCACAATTTTGTGTAGGAATAATAAGGAATGAGTCTAGTTGCTAGAATTTTTGAGTAACAGTATCTTTCGATCCCAGATTTGAGGATATACTCCACATTTGGAAAAAATAATGAGTTGAAAAGGGGAGCTACAGTTCTAGTTTCGGTGAACTGCCTAGAGTTTCATAGTACGAAACCATGGTTCTCCAAGGCTCCTCCAAGGACAAAACTAATATGCTCAAGTTTAATTTACATTCAAATGCAACTTTAAGATTTCTTAAGCAAATTAATATAAACGCGATATTTGAAACAGTTGAATTATTTCCACTACTTTAAGCCAATATAGTTTAGTTTACTCACCATATTTTTTATTTCTAAATTTCACTGTCATTCCCACTCTCTATTAATTGTGAAGTACGTACATTACCATCCCTGTGAATGTGATGAGAGCACATTTGTCATTATGTGAAATGTATTGTTTGCATTTCCTGACCATAAAAACGCATCACATCAAAATAACTACTACTATGAAGATGCATATAAGCAGAAACTTGCAGCTCTTTCTTGCACATCTGATGAATTATACATATAATAAGTTTCCAAGAGTTTACAGTTTCCAAGTGGGGAAATATATATAATGATGAAAATCAATTATTTGTTCAATGAATGTATTGAAATTTGCAACAACACTATTGGTAAATTCACTCCACTTACTTCCAAGATATCGCGGAATTAATATTCTGTTTAAATAATAACTATTTCTCGAATTTAAAATTTACTATCGAAATTGGTATTAACTAAAGGCTTACAACAAAAAGTAAGTTTTTCAGATGTTAACCCAAATACAAGTCTTGGACATATCAACTGGAATATTGAATTACAATTAGCTTTCCTGGAGATGTTATGTGGGCCTGTTTAGGTGTTCTGTTGTCTGAAATTCTTTGTACATAATATGTTAGATTAGTTGTTTGGTTTTAAGGTCATCTATTAATGAGTGTCTGACATTATTCTGTAATTTCTTATTATGCCGTATCTAGATTTACCCGCTCTCTCTTGTATTCCTCGCAGTGTTTTATTTGTTTCCCGTTGTCCAGATCGACTTCTTGTCCTGTTGATCCGATGCACATACATTCATTTTTTTACGATTACTTCGGGATATTTTTTGTACTCTTTTATGAGTTTCCGGGTAATGTAGCTTAACTCGTCCTTTGATCTTACCATTTGATCGTCTGCGATGCAAAGCATGTATAGCATAGTGTTATTACTGAGAGGTGCTCCCATCCCTCTTAATTTTCACATCTTGAGTACCTGCTGCAAAAGGATCTTAAATAGCATTGGCGAGAGGCAATACCCTTGTTTCATATCTTTCGTGTAAACCCATAATATAAATTCCGATTTACTTTAATTTTTTTTAAATAATTTTCGTATGTTCTTTGAATTCATGTTATTAACCCATTTGTTATGTTTGGTTTTGTTCAAGCGTTGTCCACATGGAATTTATCTTATTGTAGTGTTTTTCCGTAACAAAGTCTGGAACAAGTCTGTTTTTCTGCCTCAAGTTCCTTCGAGGATTTTCCAATCCCTACGTTCTTGCCGTTCGTAAATTTCTGGAAGAATTTCCTCATATGTTCCTGAAAATTCTGTTTCTGTTTCTGTTCTACAGGGATCTACATACTTCCTCGATTTCTTTATTCCTTCAATTTCTTATTTCTTAGACCTTTTGATATATTAATGCATCTAAATGTTCTTGTGTCAATATCATATTTTGATAAAGATTATACAGTGCTTTTGAGATAAAAGTATCCACCTTTAATAACTTTTGTAATACTGGTATTTAGAAAAAATCCAAAAACACGTCAATTTATGTTGGAAGGGGCAAGCATTATGGCTTATTTAAACTTAATGGAAAAGCCACCCCCTCACCCCTAGCAGCATCCCCTTTATTTTTTAAGATTACTTTTCATATTTTTTATGTAAAATTTGGATACTCCTCTTTGAGCTGATTTCAAAAATGTATAATACTTGTAGGTTAAAGTGGTTAGTTTATGAGATAAACAATTTTTCTTTTTCGAGCACAAATTTTACTTATTATTTACTTTCACCTTATTTGCCTGTACTAAAATGGGTTGTACAACAGTTCAAACTCTTTAATATTTTTAACTGTGCTATTTATTCTACTTCCAAAATCCAAACAACAAAAAACTCTACTTTTTATTAAAGTTTGACATTGTCAACTAGAATTTGTAGTCACTATTGATAGTGTAATTTGATACATTATTTATTTTGTTTCTCTGAAATGGTTTACTCTTTGCAAGAAAGAATTGAAATTGTAGGTTTATACTACCAAAATAATAATTGTGCAAGAGCTACTGCTAGAATATTTATCGAATTACATGACGGAAGACATGCAACTCATAAGTATGTAATTCAACTGATGGAGAAATTTACCACAACAGGGTCTGTTTGCAATAAAGTGCATAAGCGAGAGGGACTCGTAAATAACGAAGCAATCCAAGTGGCAATTTTAGGGCAAGTCAGCTTAGAGGCTCAACAACCCCAATCGTTGTCAACAATAAGTAGAGCGATCGGTGTTTCATCTTCGATAGTTTTCCGAGTTCTACATAAATTCAAGTACCACCCATACAAAGTTAAGTTGGTGCACGAGTTGAATGAAGATGATTTTGATCGTCGTCTAGAGTTTTGCGAATCAATGACGCAAATTATCAATAGCAATCCACAAGTGTTAAACAATATTTGCTTTTCTGATGAATGCTCATGGTCATTAAATGGCTTAGTAAGTAGGCATAATTGTAGATATTGGGCTGAAAGTGATCCACAAATTATGCGTGAATTCCATACACAACATCCCCAAAAGTTAAACGTTTGGTGTGGTATCCTAGGTGACCACATTGTCGGATCTCTCTTCATCAACGGAAATTTAAATGGTGAATCATATCTTGAGTTACTCAGGGAAGGGGTTGACCCACGTATTACAACAATAATAGAAAATGATGATAACCTTTCCGAAGATTTACTGGTATTTCAACAAGACGGAGCTCCCCCACACTATGCTATGCCTGTCCGACAATTTTTAAACGAAACTTTCCCCGCTCGTTGGATAGGTAGAAGGGGGCAGATGATGGAGTTGCCACCTAGGTCACCGGATTTAACACCCCTAGACTTCTTTTTATGGGGGTATTTAAAAACAAAAGTTTATGCTACCCAACCAGAATCTCTGGATGATTTACGAGAGAGGATAGAAAATGAATGTCGACAATTAAATCCAGCCGTATTAAGCAATGTCAGAGAGGCATTTCAAAATAGATTATACCATTGTATGGAAGTGAATGGTACTCATTTTGAACACTTATTGTAACTTCATAATAAATAGCACAGTTAAAAAGATTAAAGAGTTTGAACTGTTGTACAACCCATTTTAGTACAGGCAAATAAGGTGAAAGTAAATAATAAGTAAAATTTGTGCTCTAAAAAGAAAAATTGTTTATCTCATAAACTAACCACTTAACCTACAAGTATTATACATTTTTGAAATCAGCTCAAAGAGGAGTATCCAAATTTTACATAAAAAATATGAAAAGTAATTTAAAAAAATAAAGGGGATGCCGCTAGGGGTGAGGGGGTGGCTTTTCCAGTAAGTTTAAATAAGCCATAATGCTTGCCCCTTCCAACATAAATTGACGTGTTTTTGGATTTTTTCTAAATACCAGTATTACAAAAGTTATTAAAGGTGGATACTTTTATCTGAAAAGCACTCTATATAGATTTCGATGGTACATGAGGTGTGCAAAATGTATCGAAATAAAGGATTGGAACCTTGGCTTTTTTGGGAAATGTTTAATTACATGTACCAAATGCTGCTTGCCGACGTTGTCTTTAGTTCGTGTCTCAAGCTCGAAAGAGAGGTGTAAAACTGCTCATGAGACGTAATAATGTCGAAAATAGTCAGTAGTTACACCCTTTCTTTGCAATTGTGAGCCATTAGGGGTATTAATATCGACAAAAGGGTCGATTTCCATCACGTTCTTCAGAGGAGTTGTAATTGAATATTCATCGAGGCATGAGCCAGGAAAGCAGTATATACATATTTATATATATATATATATATATATATATATATATATATATATATATATATACAAATGCATTTAAATTTAAATAAATTTAAATTTGATTTCAAGTCTCTTCTGTTTTAAAATTAGTTTTTTTAATAATTTTTAAAAGAAAGATAACTTTTGACGTTTAGACTTCTCTTTAAGTCTGTATCAAAATATGATATTGACACTGACAATTTGCTTATTTATATTGATTTACAGATCACCTTCATCATGAATATCTAAATAAGGATAAAATTACTTTAGAACTTTGTTCTAATAAGAAAAATTAATTAAATTATTTGTAGTTTCATTAGAATTTACAAAATAGAGCTATAAATTTTACTTAATTATTTAGTTCTTTTTTATCATTTATAGTTTTTTCGTTCTTATGAATGTGTATTAGTTTACAAGGCACTTAATATATAATATTACTTCTTCTGTTTTTTGGTGTTTTAGATTTCAATTAAATGAAATATTTGGATAATGTATTATGTCCTTCATAACTAATATCATATTTATTGAGATAATTCGATAATTGCTGGGAAAGTCCTTGTACATATGGTAAGGAAGAATGTTTTATGTTTTGATGTTTCGTTTCTGTTTTGTTTTAAATTGATTGTAGTATCTAGTTATCCTTTTCTTGAATATGTTATTTATCATTTTTTCCGGATATTATTTTCTTTCAATGCAGTTTTTGCTTTTTGAATCCTGGATATCCCAGCATTGGCCATTCGTTGACAACCCAAGTTTGGACCAAGGTTGGGCCAATCCTGGTTAACCCAGCCTTGGCCATTCACTAGGGACCCAAGCTTCGGCTGTTCGGTCACGTACGGCGTGGTTCCAGTATTTTAGTTCAACACCCGTCGGCAGCCATACTTTTTTTCATTATGGGTCTGATCAATCCGATCTCCAGTTTATTCAGTGTGTGTGTTTCTTAACACATTTTTATTATTTATTACTACTAAAAGTAACCATGTCTGATGTGTATCTTAGAGTTCAAAGTCTTTGAACGTGCATTGAACAGAGAAAAAAAGCCAACTCAATTGTGAACGGGCAAAGCTTAAATAATTTAAGTGTGAGCATAAACTCTGTGAGTGAAGTTAACGATAGAGGTACAGACTTGTGCAATCTACAAGTCTTTAATAATCATAATTTAAGTGGTTGAGTTAGTGACTATTTTTATATAACTAATCAACTGATATTATTATGATGTTAATTACTGTGAAAGTAAGATTAAATATAAAAATTTATGTTTGCTTATGTTTAAAAACCAAACAAATCATATTGAATAAAAAATAAATAAAGAAATGAAATAAAGATAAAGAAGAAAAAGTTATGTAATGAATAAGTCTTGGTATTTAATCTTGGCCCGGTCCTGGCAGTTAAGCTTGGCCCGGTCCTGGCAGTTAAGCTTGGCCCAATCCCGGCAATTAAGGTTGGCCCAGCCCTGGCATTTAAGCTTAGCCCAGCCCTGGCATTTAAGCCTACCCCAGCCCTGGCATTTAAGCCTAGCCCAGCCCTGGCATTTAAGCATGGCCCAGTCTTGGTGACCAAGCTTGGCCCAGCCTTGGCGACCAAGCTTGTCCCATCGTTATCACTCCAGAGATTTACCAAGACTGGGCCAATCTTATAAGCTCTACAAATAAAAAGTCAAAAATATATTCGACTAAACTTATCAGGGATTATATATATATATATATATATATATATATATATATATATATATATATATATATATATATATATTTATATATATATATATATATATATATATATATATATATATATATATATATATATATATATATATATATATATATATATATATATATATATATATATATATATATATATATGTATGTATCACTCTGTAGGCGATAAAAGAAAGAATCGTTTCATAATTAGCTTCTGCTATTTCAAACTAAAATTGAAGTCGGTGTCGACACATTAATTTATTCAAGATATTGGAAATGGCTATAAAGCAAACGTGACTCCAGCGCCACAATAATTAATTACGAAATCGGAAAATATTTAAAGAAAAACGTAAAAGGCCAATTAGGCTATTTCGACCTGATACAAATGTGAGTTACTTAAGCAGTAATAAAACGGTTACTAGATCTTAAGCACTCATAATTAGAGGAGTTTTACTTAGAAAATAATTTTTTGAACTGATATTCGAAATAAAAACGATTTATGATCAAGTATCTCTCATCAACCATATTGGTTATTAGCAATTGATTTATTTACAGACGTTTTTATCAGATAGATATCATTCTCATCGCAATTGTTTGCTGGTATGGGTTTCATGTTATTTGGAAAACTACATTGTTGTCTTCATAACGTGATGAATTTACATTCTAAAAGTATATGTCTTACCCACAGTAAGTTCTCAGTTATAAGGTGTACACATAGGTTTGTTACTTCTACATAGTAAATAAACCTGCGTAATTTTAGTTAGATCTATTCTAAGTCTAGTTACTACGACTTCTTTTGGGTGATTACCGCATATTCACGGCCACTGTTCAACACTTTTCTTTATTTGTTTTAATTTCCGATTGTTCTGAAGAACAATTTTCATTTTGATATTTGCTTTCATATAACTAGAAACTGCACTGCGTATTTGTCAGTATCTTAATTTCTTTGTATTTATTGATGAGAGTCCATCCACAGAAATAGAATTTAATCCTTATTTGTAGTTCAAGAGGGTTATTTGTATAAATAGTTTGTAAGGAACTCAAGACATTTAAGAAGACTGTTATAATTATAGTTTTGACCCATTAAATTATTTTAGATATTCGAAAAGTGACTCCTGCACTAAAATAATTATTTAAACGAAACCTTTAAAGAAAATGTAAAAAGTCAATTAATATGTTGCAACAGGCTATTTCGACTTACTTCAAATGTGATGATTCATATCAAATCATAACTATAGGAGTTTTACTTCAAACATACTTTATTGAATCCATATTCGGAATAAACACGATACATTATTTAAAAATTCGACACGTTAGGAGATTTTATCATTTCGTAGATTATGTTATAGTAGATATCAGTTACCAAACTAAATTATTCATATTGCTAAGGTATGAAAATTAATTTTATTGACGGCGTTCAGATTTACACTCTTTGCTTTTTCATTCATTTTGGTTGTAAATGGAGTCATACTTCTCTTGATCACTTTCAATCAATGTATATCTGAGGACACTCAACCTATAGATCAATAATCTTTCTATGCACTAAGTTTTCTTTATCGGAACAAGGACTTAATGATTGATCGATTAGTTATTACAAGCGAACTCCTTCATATTTATCCTCACCACAGTCTGGGAGCCAGCTGGCAATTTTTTGACGAAAAACTGAAATAACGTCCGATAGATCATTTAGACATGCTTTATCTGGAAAATTGATTTCTGCCTGTGCTGCGTAATGATCAGTTTCCAAGGAACTAAGCTTATCAACCTCTATAACAGTTTATCATGTCCTTTTTTATTCACATCTTAGATATACCATTCCCTTATGGGGTACCTGTTGTACGGCTCAATTCGAGCGAATCTTTTACAAAAGAGAGCGATTAGATATTTACTCGTACTAAACAGTAGGACTCACTGCCGGGACTTTGATAGAAGATTCAACATATTGATTCTTCCTTCTTTAAATCCGTTAGCCCAATCCGTAACAACGCTTCTCCTATTTTAGAAATTTTATTACACAGCTATCCACATATTAAAATAAATAATAAACATTGTACCCTCTAAAAACACCAAAAAATTCAACGATCGATTATAATATGCGATGGAAAACCTTCGAGTACGTTGTAGAAACATAAGTAAATTCAAAAATGCGGCAGCAGCTAAATACTTTTATGGCTCTCACGACCGCTCGATAGGGAGAAACTTAAACGTTCCACAAGCTTTCATTGGCTAAACCTTATTGTTAATTTGCGATTAATCTATGCGTTATAGACATGTGATTGTTTGGTGATTTTTAATCGATTTTTTTTGCTTATTGCAGTGATATAACTAGCATGCGAACGTTTTGAAAGTAGAATCGAGTTCTATAAATATATCCATATACTTTTAAATGAAAATACTCTGTTTCTGATAACGAAAATGCTTTTTTTTTGGATTTACTTCTTTGTTCTGAGTGACAAGAGGTGAAACGAAACATGTGCATCAGTTACTGTGTTATGTCATCATCAGTTTTTGTGGGTAAGCTCAACTAATAAATTAAGGTATGCCATTGACAGCGCTCATTACAATGAGCTCAACCTTTCAGTTGTCAGCTGTGCAATTTTTTACCGTTACCTACCGTTAGTGTAGAAGCTGAAGTTCATTTCATTTATTACCGACAAAAAATAACTATAGGACAACATATTAGCTATCTTAAAATGAGTCACTCACAATCTCAGCTAGATTCTGGACGTCAGATCAACAAGTTTTCTAGGTACTGTTGCAAGTCCATTTTTCATTAAAAACATATTTTGAAAATTTGCATCACAAACATTGACTGAAAACGTTTCTGATTTCTTTCACCAAATTTATAAAGTTTTAAATTAACAATAGATAAAACTTTATTTTGATTCTTCTATTATACTTACCGAAGCAAAAGATTCATTGATGACACAACATTAAGAATGTTGAAACAATGGATGTTTGAAATTATGACAAGTATAACACTTCACTGTTTCTCTTAACATCTCTCGTCTACTTGTAGGATAATATATATTGCGATACTTCTTTCAAAACAACAGAAACTCACTGAAATATTAATACAAAAAAAAAGAAATAAGAAGAGTCCTTCTCAACTTCATAATGTTGAAGTTTCGTAATAAACCGGAAAAGATGTGGCAGTGATGATCTCTCGGAAATAATGGAAATACACGGAATTAACTGAATGGAACAGGAAAATGTTACAGTCTGAGCTGGGCGAATAATTTCCACTTGTGAATAGCTTCTCTGTAATGAGCAGAATGATGATGAGATTAAAAGTAAAGCAAAGGAAGTAAAACTAATTCTTTTCCACAAAAGCTATAAGACCGATTATATATAGAGATCAAGAAGTGCCCGAAATTATCAATAGAAAATTATTAAGATTATTATGAATAAATATACTGTACTTACTACACATTAAGAAATTATTTTATTTTCTAAAGTGATTATCCATCTCAACTATCAAAAAATGTCTCAAAACTCTTATTAAAACAATGTTCTAATACTCATAAATTGACTAAATTCTCACAAAGAAGTCACTATCAAATCAGAAGCTAGTCACACTGGATCACACGTGATTGTAATGTTACAGGCTTATCAAATTTATTTTAATTTTCTTAAAGAGGGTGGCCCATTAGGGTGTGCAAGTGCAATAACTTACTTAAGATAAAATATACAGAAAAAAAATTTGAACAAAAGTTGTTATATTTGCACAGACACACATTTATAAAATATTTTGAGGTATACAGGGTGTTCAACCTAAGCGTGACAACATGAAGTACAGTTTTTTTTATTCACCATCAAATTTAGCGTGAAATTCTGTATCTAGCCCTGTCTTTTCTTTTCCCATAAATTGTGACGTTGCCAAGTTGGAGCCAAAAATATGAAGATTTGACGAAAATTGGTGCACTATAAATGCTGCCTAATAAATTTTATTAGTGAGAAGTAACTAAACTTGTTTGATAAGTACGTAGGTAAAGGATGGCTGGAATGTCTGAACAGAGTAGAAGTTTCGATTGGGTTTCGAGGTGTTTTTTAGATAAGCATCTATTCGGGAGATCTCGATTAGCAAAAACTTATTTTTTTTTTAAATATATATTATTTTACCATCTTATAAAATTTTTTAACAAGTAATCACTGAATGTGACGTTTAAAATACTTCTAGTTTTTGTGACAAAATCAAACCAGTAATTTTCTACCTTTAAAAACTGCAATAAAATAAATAGGGTATTTATAAAACTGAATTAAGCATCTTACCAACAAATAAAATGAAAATATCCATAGTTTTATCAAGTAACCTGAATTTGACGTTTTCACAGTTTAAGTCAGAGTGATAAGTTATTATCTAGACGCATTACAAAGAAGAGGAAGCAATTAAGATCATGAATTTTCTGATACAAGAATTGACAGATATGATTTTTGCACTGGGTGTCAGTGATAAGAACTGTTCACTCGCACAAAGGATATATCAACAGAAATTTCCAGATTGGAAATTTGCGTCAACGATTTACCAGAACTGATATTGTAGCTTACGAAAAAAACGAAAGGTTGAAGAATGCAATGTCACAGGACAATGAGATGACCGTAATGTTAAAAGTTACGAAAGATCCTCATATCTCGACACGAGAAATATCAAAACAAACCGACATAACCATACCCAACTGATCAATACACATTCAAATAATGTGTTGTTAGTTATTTTTGTTTAATTTGTTTATTTTGTGTTTTGAAGATAGCCTATTTATTGTATTACAGTTTTTAAACGTATAGAATTACTGTTTTGATATTGTCACAAAAGCTAGAAGTATTTTAAACGTCACATTCAGTGTTTACTGGTTAAAAAGGTGAATATATGTAAAGTAAAAATTTTCTTAAAAACAGACAATTTTAGAGTGTCTATTATCAGACATAATTTGAAGGAATAATATAGTTTTATGAAATGGTGAAATAATATACTGGATGTTCCATTTAAAAGATAGAAGTTTATACTAATTGAAAGCTCCCGAATTAATTCTAATCTAAAAAACACCACGAAACCCAATCGAAACTTCTACTATGTTCAGAAATTTCAGCCATCCTTTACTTTCGTGCTTACCAAACAAGTTTAGTTACTTCTCACTAATAGAAAAGACAGGGCTAGATGCAGAATTTTACGATGAATTCGATGGTGAACAAATATACAGGCTGTCCTTTTTCAAACAACTTACTTCATTTTGTCACGCTTAGGCTGAGTATACCTCAAAATATTTTATAAAAGTGTCTCTGTGCAAATATAACTTTTATTAAAAATATTTCGTGTATATTTTATCTTAAATGAGTTATTGCACTTCCACATACTAATGAGTCACCCTGTACGATTTTCACATACTATGCCGCCCATTTTCGTGAGAAGCTAGATAATACAATAAAGATAACAATTTCTAAGACATGGGAAAAAAGCTATTTATTGGGTGATAATCGTATTCACCTTTTTCCTGATCGGAGGAAAGAGAATAGATAAATTTCTAATGATGGAAAGAAATAGAACAAAGAGACGGTTATTGACAAATTAACATTATAAAGACAATTAGATACGATAGGCTGAAAAAAATTGAAATTAAGTTGATCTTAGTTATATATTATTTGCAAATGTTAGTATTGATTCTGAAAATAGAATTCGGAAGCTCATAATTATATGGAATGTGAAGATACAAGAAAAAAAGAATAAAGTTACATGATTGATACGGAAAAGGATTCAAATATGAAAAAATAGACAAAGTATTACCATATAAATAAGACTCGGAGTTAACAAACAGAGCCAATAACTTATAAACGCTCAAAACTAAGATATAATCAAAAACAAAGACATAAGAAAAATAACAATATTAATGATGAATAGATAAATTGGAATGGGCGTATAACGCGAATAAGTCAACAAAAAATGGGCAGAAAAATGATGATAGTAGGTGGAAAAAACGAAAGCAAAAGATATTGGATTGATCACATAGAGAAACTGGAACGAATTGAAAGAAATACACTGGAATGAACTGAAGTACTTACCAGAAGTATGGGAGAAAAAACGAATTGCTGGAGTAGGCATATGGAACAAACAAAAAGAAGTATACCAATGTCTCTCTTATTGTTACAAATAAATAATTTTTAGAAGTTTAATGTATGGCGTTATACAGTTTTTAACATCTTTTAATTATGTAGATACAAATATCCATATGATAAGTCTCGTAAAACGAATTTTTTTTATCTGAACCAATAAAGACAGTCAACCACATAAATGTTTTTTCATACGATTAAATGTTCAATAAATTATATCAAAATATCGTCGTGTTTGTCTTGAATAAGTAGCATTACCTTCGGGACCGTTAATTTGATATGCACCTGATTGCTACAAATATTGACTGTAGTTTGTGAATAGGCTTCTAACATCGAGGTTATACACGCGATTGAATATTGCTTGCAATACGACATATCTTCCAGCCGAATAAATACACTTAATAGAGATCACCATTGTATAGACACGATAAATTCATAATTCAGTGAAAAACTGTCAATTTTATAGGTTAGATTATCACTGGTTAAAATATTGGTTGAATTCAGGGTTATTCATAAATAAAGTATTCGAGCAACCGAGGATAACAAACATGACGAAATGCTCTTTATTAGGTTAGTAAAGAAATTAAACCCCAAAAAATATGCAATGAAACTTTCGTGGTATTCTCTTCAATTACACAAGTCTCTTTCCAAATCCACGATGCTATAATAAGATGTACAGAAAAACGAATTTTCAATTAAACTTATTTATAAATTTGGTAGGCTGAGTAGAGACAATTCTTTTGTATTCACTTAATCTGATGACATTAACAATAATTCGAACCAAAATGGAAATTAAACTCTATATAATGAATCCTTACTATAAATAGCAATTATTTTCCACAAACTGCATTCGGAGACTAAAAATAATTGGTAGCTATTTCATCAAGGCAATTTGTTTAAAACGCTTCATTAACGGTACACAATTTGTAAAAAGCACTGCCTGTTCGAGACATAAAATAAAACAGATGGAAATGAAGTGATTAAACGGTTTGAATTATTTACCATATTGTTTTTCCGGTGAAAAATAAATTGAATTCTCTTGGTTTTCTCGTTCTCTACAAATGTTTCCTGTCTTCGTGAGCTCATAAACTGAGGGACAGTGTCTTATTTTCACTCTATATTGAATGTTATTTTAATATCAGAAGAATATCAACTAGTTATCCTTCCAAATCTTGAAAATCCAGCCTACAGACATATTAAGTATACAAATGCGAAGACTGCAAGTGTGTAGTCATTATTGTTGTAAAAAATTACTGAACGTAACCCAGCAATTAAGTTGGCAAGGATGATTATTATGTCAAATAAAAAAAAATGGTTACTTTCAGATTCAAGTCATTTTGTGTAGTTTTACTTCTAATATAATAAAAGTATAGAAGAACCTGTATAAATTTCTTTTATTTATATTATAGAAGAAACGAATATTACAACAGGTTATGGGCCCAGGCCAGATTTAATAAGCTTCAGTGAATTTCAAAGTAAAGTATAAAAGCTAACCTAAAAAATAAGGCGTGCCGGCTTGGTTTGTAAAGCAAATTAAAAGCAGAAATGGAATCTGAAAGTGTAAAGTTTACTTTCGCCAGATTAGACAACAACAATTATCAAAATTGGAAATTTAGAATTAAAATGTTGCTTACACGAGAAGGAAATTGGTCTGTTGTAGAAGAGGCAATACCAAATGAACCATCTGTTGAATGGAAACGTAAAGATGAAAAAGCACAAGCTACAATTTCATTAAGTATCGAAGACAATCAGATAGCACACATTTATAAATGCAAGAATGCGAAAGAAATGTGGAATGAACTGCAAAAGGTACATGAAAGAAATAATTTAAGTAACAAGTTGTATTTATTGAGGAAGCTGTATCATGTAAATGTAAATAAACCAATGCATGAATACATTAAAGAAATACTAGAATTAGTTGAAAGACTACGAGGAGTTGGTGAGACTATTAAGGATTTCCATGTAGCTGCATTATTGTTAGGTGGATTGCCAGAAAGTTATTCCACATTAGTAACAGCATTAGATGCTAGGCCAGATGATGAATTGACTCTTGAATATGTAAAGGGAAAACTAATGGATGAGTATAAAAGAAAAGAAGATACCAGTTCAACAGAGACGGCATTAAACACAAATAAAAAGTTTTCGAAGGAGATGAAAGAAAAAATAGAATGTTATTATTGTCATAGAAAAGGTCACTACAAAAAAGATTGTTTTTTCATGAAGAAAGACAGAAATAAGGGAAAGCAACATGCCAAAGTAACTGTTGAAGGTGATGAGTTGTCTGACTCAGTTTTTTGTTTCAATGTTTCCGGTAACAGTAAAAATAATCTAGAATGGTATATTGATTCAGGGGCTACAAGTCACATGTCAAATAATCCAGAATTATTTATTAAATTGGACTATTCAAAGTTAAATAAAATTATAGTTGCAAATGGACAGGAAATGCAAGTCAAAGAAAAAGTAAATATTGTAAAAACATGTGAGGAAATGAATAATTGTATACATACATGGCATAGACGTTTAGGTCACAGAAGCCCTGATGATATAAAAATGATAGTAAGTAAAGATTTAGCTATTGGCATAAAAATAAATGATTGTGGTCAGAAAAAACAATGTGTGACTTGTATTGAAGGTAAATTAATGAGGAAATCTTTTCCTAAAAATTCAGAAAGTAAGACGTTTAAAGTTCTTGATTTAATCCATAGTGATATATGTGGACCTATGAGAACCCCTACTGTTGGTAAAAAGAAATATTTTTTGACTTTAACTGATGATTTTTCAAGATATACCATACTTTATTTATGAGAATTTAAAGATGAAGTATATATTAAACTAAAGGAATTCATTCTAGAAGTCAAAACTATTTTTGGGGTCTATCCAAAAACATTTAGAAGTGATAATGGAGGGGAATATACAGGGGTAGCTGTGCAGAAGCTACTCAAAAGTTTTGGTATAAGCTTTCAGTCGACTGCACCATATTGTCCAGAGCAAAATGGTGTGTCGGAGAGGAAAAATAGAACATTGATGGAATCGGCAAGGTGTATATTATTAGATGCTAATTTACCCTATAAATATTGGGGGGAAGCAGTAACAACTGCTAACTACATTTCTAATAGACTACATACTAAAAGTAAAGAAAAGACACCTTATGAGTTATGGGTCGGAAAGAAACCTGATTTATCATATTTCATTACATTTGGTTCTCAGGCTTTTGTTTACATTCCAAAAGAAAAAAGATCTAAACTAGAGAAAAGAGCAAAAATAGGTATTATGGTGGGATACAGTGAAAATAGTAAAGCTTATAGAATTCTAGATACAGATACAGATAAAATTATTATAAGTCGTAATGTAAAATTTAATGAATTTCTGAATCAAACTTTTAAAAATATAAATAATTGTAAGGCTGAAACTAGCAACTCAGATCCTGATTCAGCAATTACTGTTGACCTACAAACAAAAACTAAACATGGAGTGGATGATAGTGACATAAATGAAGAAGGTGGAGGATCAAATAATAATATCAATGAAGAAGAAAATGAAATTCCAGAAGAAACTGGAGGTGAAAACTTTGAGGAAATTAATGATCAAGAAATTGTAACCAGATCAGGAAGGGTGTCAAAGAAAAGAAATTATGAAGGTTACATTTCATACAATGTGATGAATAAGGAAACTTATAATGAAATGCAAGATCCAAAGACCGTAGATGAAGCGATGTCAAGAAGTGACCGAAGAAATTGGGAAAAAGCAATGGAACGAGAGTACGAATCATTAATGAAAAATGAGGCATGGATTTTAGTAGACCGTCCATCAAACAAAAATGTTGTGCAAAATAAGTGGGTGTTTTGTTTAAAAAGGAATTCAAATAATGAAATACGATATAAAGCACAGCTAGTTCCAAAGGGTTTCACACAAACCTTTGGTATAGATTATTTTGAAACTTTTTCACCTGTAGTTAGATACACTACAATAAGAATATTGTTTGCTTTATCTGTAGAATTAAGTTTAGATATTGACCACTTGGACGTAGAAACTGCATTTTTAAACGGAAACTTGGATGAAGAAATTTACATGGTGCAACCTGAGGGGTTTATTCTAAAAAATAATGAAAATAAAGTATGTTTATTAAAAAAGGCTATATATGGATTAAAACAATCCTCCAGAATTTGGAATATTAAAGTAAAAAATGTCTTAAAAGACTTGGGTTTTCAGCAATCAAGTTTTGAACCATGTATATTTTTCCAAAACAAGGACAAATTTATAATTCTAGTGGCCCTTTATGTTGATGATTTTTTAATTTGTTCAAATTCCTCAGTTTTTAAAACCAACCTCAATCAGGAATTGTCAAAACAATTTAAAATTAAAGACTTGGGGCCAATCAAATATTTTTTAGGTTTAAATATTGATTTTGACAAACAAAACAATATGATTAAAGTTAATCAGAGGGACTATATTTTAGAATTATTAGAGCGTTTCAAGTTAGGTGATGCTAAAACTGTTTTGACTCCTATTGAAGTCGGTTTAAAATTGAAGCCAACCACTAATGAAAAACCGAATGTACCGTATCAGAATTTAATTGGTTCATTAATGTACTTGGCAGTCCATACAAGACCAGATATATCATTTAGTATTAGTTATTTGAGTCAATTTAATTCAAGTTTCAGTATTGAGCACTGGAGCAAAACGGGTATTAAAATACTTAAAAGGGACCTTGGACAAAAGCATAATTTTTTGTAAATCAGACAAAAATTTGTATGGTTATGTAGATGCAGATTTCTCAAATGATATAAATGACAGGAAATCATATTCAGGATTCGTTCTAAAAATGAGTAATGCTCCAATCTCTTGGGAATCCAAGAAACAATCTTGTGTTGCACTTTCTAGTACTGAGTCCGAGTATATCGCCATTACTGAAGCATGTAAAGAAGTCATATTTGTTAGTGGTTTTTTTAAATGAGTTTTGTGAGACTAAGCCCGTAATTCTTTTCAATGACAGCCAAAGTGCACAAAAATTGTTAAAAAACCCTGTTTACCATAACAGAACTAAACATATAGACACTAAGTACCATTTTGTAAGGGAAGTAATTGAAAAAAATTTGGTTGAAATTAAATACATGTCTACTGAAAAAATGGTAGCAGATCTTTTAACAAAAGGGCTGCATAATCCCAAGCATATTTTTTGTACTAAAAATATTGGTCTAAATTAATTGCTGGTTTAAGGGGTAGTGTTGTAAAAAATTACTGAACGTAACCCAGCAATTAAGTTGGCAAGGATGATTATTATGTCAAATAAAAAAAAGTGGTTACTTTCAGATTCAAGTCATTTTGTGTAGTTTTACTTCTAATATAATAAAAGTATAGAAGAACCTGTATAAATTTCTTTTATTTATATTATAGAAGAAACGAATATTACAACAATTATTACATATGGGTATAAAAACCTAAGGTATTCCAGTCTATGTTTTATTTTTATGAAAGATTTCAAGCAAAATTTCAGGTAGTCGCTTAGATTCATTTCGTTTTATACCAAATTTTTTATACCGAATTTTACTTTTGGCAATACCTTAGTAAATTATAGGAACAATTGCTAGTTTTCTAATTTGAGCTATTTTGAGTTGTATAAGTACATTATAGGATTCTTATCTTAAGTTTTTCTGCAGAATGAACCAATAAGGCCTAAAATATGGTTAATAGTCTCGAGAAAGTAAATAAAAAAATAAAGCAGGGAAATACGGTCTAAACAACATGATGTTCAGAAGTCAATATTGCAAAGGCATTTGCTATACTATACGCTTCTATAGTATATTCCTTTTAATATATTTTCTAATAGGTTTGTGTACAATGCATTTCACGGCATTGTAATCTTAATTTCATTATTATTCATTATTAATAATTTCCAAATTGTATCATTTCAAAAAAGTTTGGAAAAACTGGAATAAAACAGGCTTAAAGATTGCAGAAGAAGACTATGTTTAGAATTATAATAAGCAAGTGAAACTGAAAGTGGTCAGATTCTAAAAACAGCTCAGTTTTTGGAAAAATTTTTTAAGTGATAGAATATGCGACTTCGTCCTAATATGCTTTGTTTTCTCAATGAAACTGCCTAAATTATAATTCTGATTATTTCCCAAACTATGACTTCAGTAGTTTTTAAAATAGACCACTAATCACTTATTCTGTTCATCAAATCCCAATTATGTTATTTACTGTACCTTTAATACGCCAGTCTGAATATTATACAGAGTGAATTTTATGTATGGAACGCTTCAATTATCTCGAAAACGGTTTGTACGATTTTTATAAATTTTTGTGCACTTGTTGTCAGATCTTCCCCTTTTCCGGAAAAATAATGAACTTATTTCAAATAAATCCCCCTATATATTTTGTGGTTCTAGAAATCCCTAAGAAAAATTGATTATTTCTCCATACCTAAATGCAATAATTTCGGAGTTATACAATAATTATTGTACATTTAGATGGCTACGATTGAATAAACTTGTTTAATTGGAATATTCTTTAATAATATACGTGCTAATAAAAATCTCGTAACAAGATCTAGTGTCAGTAAGTTAGTAAAAGTTTAACGAAACTGGTACAGTAAAATATTTATCCAAATCATGGCGCAGAAAACCTACAACTAAAGACAAATCTTTAAATGTTTGTGTCTTGTTAGAAGTAATCCACATTTGTGAAGTAGAAAAATTATAAATTTTAGAAAACACACAGTAAAGGCGATTATAGTAGATGCTCAAAATGTCCATTTACTTCAATACTTTGAAATACATTTTGCAACATCTCTGACCGCTCAATTCTTTTAATTCCTGAATATTGGCAGATTTTGTTTTAAAAATGATGTTTTTTAAGTGATCCCACAGGAAATAGTCTAAAGGATTCAAGTCGGGTGATCGCGGGGGCCATTCGATAAAACCACGGCTTTCAATCTATATTGTGAGAAACACATTATTTAGGTATTGCCGCATCACACACGCACAGTGAGGTGAGCTACCATCTTGTAGCCAAATATTGTCGTTTGAGATATTTGTAATGTGTGAATATTTCTAATAATGAAGTTTTATTTAAATTTAATTAACATACTCACTTGGATTGGAAAATATTCGAGTCAACTCAACTATAATACTATATACTACTTTTCCAATAAACCTAAGCACGCCGTACCATTTAAGTTACCCTCTATAAAAAGAAACCAATTATTTTGTCGCCTATTATTTCAGCCCATACATTTAGTTTTTCGGGATATTGGGTGTAGGATTCACGCATCCAACGAGTATTGATACGTGACCAGTATCTACAATTATGCCGATTTACGTTTCCATTAATATCGAATATACCCGTATATAAATTTCATTAATTTCTTAGACTTCAAATATGAAAATGAAATATACAAACAAATTGATGGTTGTGCTATGGGAGCTTCCATTTCAAATGTTATAGCACAATTGGTAATGGAAAATCTTGAGGAAACGGTTCTTAGGAAACTTGATATAAATATTCTTTTTTCGATATGTAGATGATTGCATTACTGCTGTACCAAAGAATCAAATTGAAAACATTCCTGTAAATAAAAAGTTAAATTCTCATTATTATAAACTTCAATTCACAATCGGAATCGAACAAAATAATAGAATCAATTTTCTTGATGTCACATTATATGAAATTAACAATAATATAAGAGCTGAATGGTAGACGAAACCAACTTTTTCCTCAAGATATTTGAACAAGTCATAAAGGACATACATTATCCAAATATTCCACTAAGTTGAAATCTAAAATACCAAAAAATAAAAGAAGTATTACTATATCTCAAGTCCTCCTACTACGACGCTATCTACATAGGGCAGCCATCTCAGTATTTAGAAAATATAGTAAAAGGTCATCAATACGATAAAAAAAGTAAAACTGCACTAGAGAACCACGAAATATAAAAAAAGCATAATTCACTTATTCATTTACTACTCCTATGAAATATCATATTTTTATGTAATATGTGGGTATTTAATAGGTCCTTTTGAACTGCCAACCAATTTAAGTGGACCTCTTTATTTAGATTTTCTTCAAGAACATTTACACGAATTACTAGAGGATATACCTCTCGCTTTAAGACAAAATATGTGGTTTTTGCACGACGGAGCACCACGACATTATTCTTTACGTTCGTTCGTCAATATTTAAACGAAAAGTTTTCGCATCGATGGATTGGTCGTGGAAGTGATTTTTCTTGGTCCCCTAGAGGCCCTGATATAAATCCTTCGGATTTTTCAATTTGGTCGCAAATGAAGGCATTAGTTTACAAAGAAAAAATTACTTCTCTTCCACAACTGCGACAGAAAATAGAAGAAGCCGCGGATGTAATTAAAAATAATAGACAAGGCTTATTTGATATTAAGAGATCTTTACGAAAGCGGATAAAGTGTATTGAAGTTAATAGTGGGCATTTTGAGCATTTGCTCTGAAGTTATTTATTTTGTTTACAAATTTGTAATTGTTACATATTTAAGGAATGATAAAATTTGTTTATGAAAAAATTAAAATTTATTGAAATTTTTAGAAGCAAATAACTCAATAACCGATTGAGTTACACGAATCAAAGAAGAGTAACGTTTTTTGCATTGATCGAAGCAGTGCTGGAAGTTTTCTTTGGTGAGTGCCTTAGGGCTCTGCCGTTTTTTGCTTTACTGCTTCCATCGACTCAAATCGGGTCACTTTCAAAGCAGATTTCATCTTCGGAAACAAAAAAAATCGCACAATCTACACAAACCAAGATTTTCTTCAAAATACAATGAGCACAAGGTTTGTTCTAATACATAATATCCTGTACACAATATATTTTGTCGCATATGGTGAAGGAACAATTTACTCTTCTCTCTCTCTTCTCTTTTTTCGCGCGGAGCGCAGGTATGATTCGTTTCCGATAACATTGGTTTTGACTTGATTTTGATTTTGACTTTTGTTTTTATCGGGTTCAAAATGAATACACACAACAGAACATCTGCTATCTACAAAATAATAACGCTTAACGTTTAATTTTATGGATTGGCAGTCAACGCAAATACGACTCCTTTTTCTGAGAAAGAAGAAGAAGAAGAAGAAGAAGAAGAAGGACAAGTTTCCTTATTATGGACTTTCTACTCGATGCTATAAAAAACCCTAGATATATAAGAACGACAACATAAATATCAAGTTGGAATGAGGTTGAAAATTGGTAATTTAATAATACAATATTACACTATTTTCATTACTAACTAACCCGGGCTTCAACAACACTATTAACGTCTTCAGTTTTTATCCTTATCAAGAAAAGTACATGAATACTTTATTTTCATTTTAATTCAATCCAATCCGAATTTTGGATATTCAACAATGTTTACCGAGAAATATATACAAACATCCCTACTATATTAAATTAATAATGCTTCATTTTTTAGTAGCAGTTACGGAAACGCAAGCGTGTTCTATGAATGAAGAAACTTATAGTACGGTAAACTCAACAGGTTGTTATATCAAAACAGCTATTAAATCACTCTAAAGGTTTACATCGCTAAAATATAATATGTACATGATATTTCGTCTTGGCGGTAACAGGGTCGTATTTTGAAAATGAATTTATTTCATCTTTCTGTTGTATTCACAATTAAATAAATTTATTGTATATAACATTTATTACTCTAATAATTTATTGTAAGATTTCTTAGGATACCAAACGATAATGATAGTTGCAAACGTTTGGCAACAGTGTGTTATATGCGATTAAAGAATCATCCATGACTTACTTACAAACTGTGAGGTGCATATCACAGTATAAATGTTCCATAAATATTGTTTTTTACTATTTCACTGTAATATTGACACAACAAAATTTATTTGTGATAAAATCAAGTTGCTGTATGCGGCAAAAATTTGCGAGAGTCATGGAGCAAAACGACGAATGCGTCTTTTTAACGTCATTTCTACTAATTTCGGGATCAAATATTCGTATAATCTTAATCTTGGTTTCTGTTCTTCAGAAAATACAAAAGAAAATCGGGGCGCAAGCTTTTCACAAAGTTATTTTGTGCTAAGTTCGTAATAATGGCGACCCTACAACAATGGTTAAGAAACAGAAATTGTTCCAGTCGTTAGGCCGATTTAAAGCAGTTCCAACGAAGTAGCTTAGCATTGCAAAGAACTCGACAATCGATGACAAATGACGCTCAAGTCATTAAGTTTTTCAATTTACACACATTGCGTAAGAAACCGTATTTTTACTTTTGAATCAGTTGGCTGGTTGGAACTTTACTAGATTTTTCATGAAAAGGAATTAAAAGAGAGTGCAGTCCCAAACGATCTGTTCAAACAAAGAGAGATGTAACAAAAGCAGTATCTGTCGAGCAAGAACAAACAATTACGGTGGTTTGATGTATGAGTGCAAGTGGTCACCATATCCCACCATTGTCTAACTTGGTCGTAAACAGATCTATCTTTGTATAATCAAAGACTGGCCCACTGCCTGCGACATATCTGTTACTGATAATGATTACATGGACACTTCCACCTTCATTACGTACATGGAGCATTTTACAAATCTTCAAGTAGTAACAAAATTTCATCCATTTATTAAGTCCGCCATCACTTAGCAGCCATAAGACCATTTTTCAAACCTGTTGAAATTTATTATGAGAGCGTCGCGGATAGCTGGATTAGTTCCGATCCGGACAGGCTCTCTCCATTTGCAAGCATTTGCAAAAACTGCTATTGTAGATATAGCAAGAGAGGGCTTTTGGTCTACAAGAATCTAACCATTTGATACAAATATTTTTTCAGACGTAGATTTGATGCCAGCGGAAGTAACAAAGCAAGACTCAGACGATGAAGGTCATGTTTTTATCCGGTTTCATCAAAAAGAAGAACGAGCTACTGATGCGATAGAGCGTCACCCGTCATCCAAATCAGTACAGCCAGTTACTTCACCTTCAGACATTATTTTCTTCGAAAAAATTAAGATAAAAAAGAAACGAATCAGGAAGTATCGTAAACGTAGAATTGTCCCATTTTTAGTGGCAAGAATAGGCAAATGCAGTTTTTTAGAAACATGTTTCTCATTTATTAGTGAACTTATAGAACTTTTGTCGATACTTGAAATGGAAAAACAATATGTAAGCTCTCCCATAATAACATTGGAAAAGTTCTAAGCTATCATAATTTTGACAAAAGACGACAGGAGGAAACGAACTGCTTGTTTTGCCCCCAACTACGCTTACAGTTATAAAATTTTGACTGCATTTGAGTAGGTATCTTACTGCTTGAAGTTTGAGCAACTCTTTAACAGAATTCAAAACAAATTGATATTACTTTGACTAATTTAGCAAATACTATTATAAACGTTATAAATTTTTATGTGGATAGAGTTATTCCATCAATAAAATTTTTTTCAGTGTCTTTTTCAGTTCGTTTTACTCAAAGTCGCTTCAATGAAACTTCTGAAATTTCTAATAATTAGATTGATATAAAGTCGATTCGACCTAAGTAAACTTTTATCAATCAATCGATGAGATGATATATTACATTACCTAATTGTACTCTTACAAGATGCCCATCGTAATAGCTTTTAGTTCACCAAAAGTTTTTGCTTAAATATTAAGTGAATTATGATATTACATTCATAAACAATTAAATTATATAACCGAAATAACTTTGATGAAATTATCTTTGTCAAGTTTATAATTTTTTTCCCTTAATAATCAAACAACATAAACTAATGATCAAACCTAAACGGTAAATAGTTATCTGTCAGTTTTCATGAGATGACATCTTAATCGTTAAGTCCCAATTCAATAATTAATTTTGCCAGAAGTAATAATGAAATATTCAACTAAATCAAACGAAATTTTAATGACGTTCTGTCAAAGGGATAATTGCAAAAGTTGATGGAACTAACCTATTTGATTGGAATTATCATTAGTAGATAAGTAGAGTCTAAATAAAACCACAATTCGATGAAGATAAGGTGAAAGTGGATATTTTCTTCAGTGCTGAAAAGAATTTAACGTCATCAAATTACGCATCGAAATCATTTTCATATTTCGCGATATCCTAAGAGACCACTCAATCTGTCTGTAAGTCATATGCTAATCATTAATCATGTTGCGCATAGCATAGCAACAACAGATTTTGGTAGACCTTCTTAAAATTCATCATTGACGGACGCGCGACCTTGACTAGAGTCTGCAAACCATGTTTAAACAGTCTCTATTCAATTTTTAAATTACCACTACACACATTAACGTCAATATTCACTAAAACTTGTAAAAGTGTAAGCCTTGTATAAAATAATAAGATTGTATCAAATTATCGAAATCATCTTCATATTTCTCCATATAAATTGACTTTCGTGCAGAAGCTAAATAATAATGATTCTGATTATAAAATGGAAAATGTGAAAAGGTGATAAAAATAATCTTAACAGGAAAGAAAAAATCATTGTTACAAGAAACGAACTAGCTAGAAACAAAGTATTTTATTGCTTTCTGGAATATTCACCCTTAAGGCCTATATATTTTTGCATAGGCTCAAATCAATTATGGAAACATTTTTTCAACTTCTAAACTGATTTCGTAGAAATATGTATATATAATTTATGTTTGTCGTTGTTTTTTTCCTTCAAAAATTCGGTTATATGATGCGGTTCATGGGAGAGTGTTTCAGATTATATATTATTATATAATTATTATATTATATTATATATTATATAATATAATATATAATAATTAATATTATATAATTATATAAAACTTTTCAATTGGGCGATCGTGAGAGCATTTGAGGGACCAACTTCTTTCGATACAAATAGTATTCTGTCATGGGGATGATGTGTATTAATATAATCAACTAATTTTGGAACTCCCTGTATAAATATGTGCATCTAACGCCTCACCCCTCTTATGCCCGATATAAGGAGGTGAAATTCCTGCACAATAAACCAAAACTATAAGTTCAAATTTCTTTTTGAATTTTTATTTCACGTCATTAGGGACAATTTTCTATGTCATCCTTGCAAAATCCAACCTTACCTTCAATTTCTGAATGTGATAAGATGAAATATTGTTCGTTATCTATGATAACAACTCTGTTATATGTGACGTTTTTTCAATGCAAGGCAGGATATTGGAACTATAAGCAACTGATATCCAGTATAGTTTGGACCTTTTTTTATGTTTAACTTCCTTTCTTTTAAGATCATGACTGATGGTCTTGTAAGAAACCCGAAATCAACGAACGAAACTTTGAGTTGATGTCTTTTTTGTCTTTTTCACATTTCACCAATCTCTTTTACCAGGCTTTAGCCGCCAACTTTTTGGAAGGTTTTAACATGGTCTTCTTGTTCACATTCACTTATTGTTTTATAAATGGTCCAAAGTGCGATATTCTGCTTTCTAAATATATTCCCAATGTCAGTTTTTGACAATCATCCAACTAAACTGTATATACTTTTTCGGATATCTAGCTTATAAATTTGAAATTGAAATGAATTAACACTGAAATAAATATGTGTTTTCAATGGAAACTAGACAGAATTAAATTATTACATACGTTATTGCTATAACTGATTATTTATCAACTGAATATTGTTGTTTGACAAATGCAAAACTTATTCTCATGCAAAAGAATGAACACTGACTTCAAACAAGAAATTTAATCGAATTTAGATTATTCTTTACATTTTGCATTTAGTTTAGAGAATTCTGACTAATTTTTAATCTCTCGATTACAACTGACACTATATTCAAATGAACAAATATTGCAAAAACAAATAAAATACTTCGAATTTGTTGCGCGTGTAATATAAAACATAAACTAGAATGGTAAATACCAGATACAATGGGATATGAACAGCTGACCAAATAGACTTTTGAGTTTTTAAAGTTTTTTCGAGCTGATATCCAATATAAAATATAAATGAGTTTCTATCGGTGCTCACCATATTAGTTATTTGTTGTTCGTTGTAATTAAAATTGAAATAATTTGGGGATATATTTGTTTTTTTATCATCAATACGAAACATCGATGTATGAATGATAATAGTCCAAAAATAATGGCAATGAATAAATTGTTTCAAACTTCGTTCAAATCAACAACCAGGGAGACAGTTCAATAAGAGTTGCTTGTGTGTTTATTCAGAGGTTGGTTCAATGTTTCAATACGAGTGATTATAACAGGATGTTGTTACAAAGAAAATACTCGTCTTAAATAGTTGTTTATCACATATTTGTTCCAAGTTTTAAAAGGAATTGACAATATTTTTGTGTTAAAAGAAATGGATTTTCTTATAAAGGGGATATCAATTAGAGAAGCCATTCAAAAAAATTTAAACTAGACAACTAGTAGCAGTTTAGTTTGGGAGTTAGTAATATAGTTTATATAACATCTTTTTCAAACACTTATGTATGTACTGTACCCTACGAAACTGAATCTAGTACTATGAAATCAATAATGAATCCAATATGTTTTTATTATTTATGCAAACAATTTACAATCATAAAACAGGAGGGATAAATTTATACATACATACCTACGTAATTTATTCATACACTAACTATTTACTAGCACTTACACACACAATTAACTATTACACTGATACTAAACATCTAATTTACTTATATACCCGTTATTTGGCAACATATTATATTCAAATTGATTGACTTGAATTAGCAATATGGCCATACAATTGCAGTGCAAAGCGTATGTATATAAAAATAATTATACATAATCTAATCTTAATTGGAGAACTGTGAATTATGAATAATTCCGACCATAAAGATAATATACCAAAGCGAGTTTCAAAGAAGCATTTTTTATACCCATTCGCACGACAAAAGTAGAGAATTTGGATAGTTTGATTATTTTACTAACCTTGATAAGAAAGCAACGTGTCGCTAACGAAAATGTGCGTTCAATATTAAATAAAAGATTTAATATTTAATGTATGTTTTAATTTGTTGTTAGGATTTTGGAATCGTTTGCGATTTTTGTATTGAAATTTAGCGCTAAGTTTTATTATTTAACTATTAGTCCAGTGAGTACAGCCCAATTAGAACCAAAACCCACGACAATTAATTATGTCGCTGATTTTATGGATTCAGGTCTAAGGATACAGTAAAAGTTAACATCAAAATTTTAGCCGCTTTTAGCCATCAAATCTATAATCGTATTAGTTGTCTTATTGAACCAAGAGAGTAAGCTAACGAACCTAACGAGTTTCCGTACCGTGCGTCAACCCATATGTTTTCAACCGTATATCTAGTTTTAATCCACGTTTCGTACAAATATTGAATTTTTCTATTCATTAAGGAGAAATTAGCTATCCCACGAAGGAAGCTTCGTCTCTAGAAGATTTCCTGTTATACTCATAAAAGATATAGGTGACATTCCACGTATTATATTGTCAATTTCATCAAATTTTCAAGATACTGCTTTTTTCATATATAGATGTAGTAAATGAAATATGCCACAGCGTTCTTTTTGTCTTCTATAAACAAGGGACGATGGTACTGCTGTGATACTTTCACAACGGTTAATGCTTCTACATATGTAAATGTACTTCTCAGCTATTTATAAATGTTATTAAATATTTGTTCGGAATGGATTTTTTTATCGTTACTAATTGTACTAGCATGAACTTCCATTTTATTAGATAAGTTCTACGTAATATTGATTAATGAATTATCACACTCACGTTGTTTATCTAAGTATTTCTCCAATATTTCAACAAACTTCAATCTGTTCCACTATAAAAATATCATGATATCAGTACCGATATTGTGAAAATAAACTATATTTTTCATTGAAGTAATTATCAGAAAATAATCCCTTATCCCGTAACGACTGGAGGTTCTCGGAGGTGTTCATGGGATGAAATTGAAATATTTTAACGGTGGAATTGTCATTGCGTTTTATAATTCTAAAAACTCCAAAGTATGATACAATTTTCTCCCTCCGTCTTTTAATCATATTTAATAAATTTCCAATTTTTTCATTCGCATTTTTCCTAGATAAAATTATAGGGTACATGCATGGTGTGAATGGTTTGAGAAAAAATAGTTTTGGATAGTTTATATACAACTTATAATAATAATAATATTTTTTTAAAATTCTTTGATCAATATTTATAGAGAAAAGAATTATTGAAAATTCAAAAATTTTGTAGGTAGTTTGAACATTTCAATAAGGGCGACATATTGTGTGACATCATAGGTATAAAATAAACAGTAAACATATGATACAAGGTAAATACGACAGTCATTTTCTCGGTTATTCTAATAAAAAGGTTATTATTAAACTTTGATTAATCTGAAAAATTGTATATGAATCGTGTTCTGTGCCAGGATGTGAAAATACCACCACTGGTACTGATAAAGTTGTTTCATGATACCAATAAATTCGAATATACAACAAAACTGGTTTGAAATTTGGTCGTTTTGACGATCCTGCGAGATAAAATTATTTTTGTTGCCAGAATCATTTTAATGTGAGGTTCAAATTTAACTTATTCTAATATTTGTAGTAATTAAGATAATTATGCTTTCCATGTTTTAAGTGATTATGTTATAATGTGAGAACTCAACTTGAAAGGGGTTTATTTATCACTTTATTTTTATATAAAGAAAAATGTTTTATTTATACAAACTGTTTTATAATAGCACAGGCTATGTTGCCGGTAACGATAACCTCAAGCACACAACTGCTCAATGTTTTTATTTAACCCATGACGTCATAACTGAAAATCATTAAGAATCGTTTTCTTGTTATTAAAAATTTGAAATTTTTGCGATTTTCAATTGATTATTTAGATTATTTCTCCACTTTTAATCAAATATCCTACTTTTTGACATTTTTTTATATCAAAAATAAATTCAATAAAAAATGGATACTTTTGAAAAATGCAAGTACCCTATTTTTATTAATGGCAACATTAGTTAACAGTTGTTCTAAATAACTTGGAATTAATTTTAAAGATTTTTACTTTCATGTTTCACTAGTCAACATTCTGTTTTTCTAAAAAGGGATGTTTCAAGGCTGAAATATTTTTTTCTATTCAGTAGAGTTTTATTTACATGTCACACCCCACAACTCCTAGTCTGTAGGAATTACTTTTAAACAATTACACTCATAGATTATAACACATATACGCTTATATTCGATTTTTTGTATAAACATAATGTAGCTGACTAATTTCATATTCAATTTGTTAGATTTCAGTGAACTCGTTTGATGTAATGATCCTATAGCTATGTAACTGAATAATAAATTAATTCTGGAAATGAAATACACTGTTGATACTTTCATAGTTTGTAAGCTTGCTGTGAAATATGTTTTTATCAATATATGAATAAATGATATAAATGGAGTGACCACCACAAATATATTAACATCAAACAATCAATTAGAAATTGAAATTATTTTTCCAATAATGAAGTATTAATATTTGAATCGTTCTATATAAACATCATTATGTTTTTTTGTTCGGTTTTTTTGTTGGGTTTCTAATAGCTGGTAACAAAGATAAAAACAGTTCGATTGAATGAACTGAAATGATATAACAATACTAGCAGACCCGGCCACGCGTTGCTGTGGCTGAGTGATTTGATTTGAAATAATTATAATGACAATGCAATTGCTCTCTCTTCTGCTTGTTCTATGACATTATACTGGCATCGAGTTGTTACACGTTCTTCACAAGTGCCCATAAAATAGATCTGAAGAAATTTAGGATTTTCATTTGGCATGGGCATCAATGATTTAATTTTATGATATACCTGGCCTTGAATTTTGAATGTTGTCTCAAAATTGCGACCATCAGATGAAAAATCACAAACTTTGGATGCTCCAAACGACGTCATTTGGAAGCAAGAATTAAATTTTCGTGTCTTACGCAAAAATAATTTTGATTCACTTGAAATGCCAAAAAGAAGTGATTTCAAAGGTTCAGGTGGAGTAAGGAGTGGTGACAATACAACTTTTCCTGATGCGCAACACATGCCGGGTGTTTCATTGCGAAATTTTAACGCCTGACAATAATTGCATATTTTGTCCATCGCACCAATAGTAACTTTGGAATCAGCTGAGTGATTGATGTCTGGTTCATAATTATATGCATACATACAAGACGAACAAATGATCCAAGTGTTGGCTCGATGATTTTCTCGGTTTTGTTCTCTATATGAATCTATGTATTGATGACATGCCACCCTGGTTCTCAATGCATTTTCTTGTCGACGATTATCACGCTGTTCTCATGCAAGAATTTCAGTTGTGCGAATTCTTTGAGCTGCATTTCTTTCTGCTCTCTGTTCCACTGATTCATGAGCTCTTTCAACACGTGCACATCGAGTCTTCTTGTTACAGGCATTAAGGTTGGATTTTTGGGTGGCATTTTACTAAAAATAGTAATTGAATTTTTAAGGTGAATGAATTTCGCTGTTCTCTGAATAACTGTAAGTAAGAAGAAAAAACATATTTGAAGTAATGTACGCAACGAAGACAAAATGAAGAATGATTTGAAAGAAGCGACGTTAAGTGGTATAGGCAAAATAAGACATGTATAGTATGTACTCTAAAAAAATATATCACATTAAAGTGTGGCTCCATCTATGAGGTGCAAAGGACACAGTTCTCTGTAAAGAAATTCGCTTAAGGCGCCATCTGTTCCAGGCTTATGGAAACTACGATTACTAACAACAATCAACGTTGATGATCAGTTATTATTAATTATTAATTATTAAGACCATTAATTTAAATAATAACTATCCTATCATTTAAGTGATTGTTATAAATATATAAATAAAACGGAATTGACAATTGAGTGTACGAATATATTGAAAATAAAATCCTTCCAATACAGCTCTATTATCATCATATCTAACTTGATAGATATCAAGTAATATTGATAGAAATTTTCAAAAATCCACGGAAATCATACACTGAATTCAGTTGAAAATATATCCAATGACGATTTTTCTTGTTTCTTGTTATTGTGATAGGATTTTCTGAATTATCATTACAAATTCACGGATACAATTTTGAAAGTGTATTAATTATCCATATAATTGAGATGGAAAGTATGTATGTTGGGCAATCTAAAAGATCTGTTAATGTACGTATTGAGAAGCATCCAGCTTCTTCAAAATAAGATTGGTCAGAATGGTGGGATACTGTCGAGCAATGGGTCAGTCAAAACCATACATGTTAAAAGTATTTTATAGTATTGAAATTTCAAGATGTAAAATAATAGTTTAAAAAGAGACAAAGGACCTACTCCTTAGAATCAACTTCATTATCAGGAAGGTTTAATTATATATATATATATATATATATATATATATATATATATATATATATATATATATATGTAATTATAGCCAATTAGATTGAGCTCTTTTGACTCTGTATTTTTGTGGGTGCTACTTTTTATCAAATATGGTGTATAAGTTTCACTTATATATTTTCATAAAGACCGAAGTAGGTTGACACCTCAAATTTTCACCTTTTATTCTAAACTGATGAATTTATGCATATAATATGAAAAGAAACTCAAAATCCACATAAATCATCAGAAAAAACATATAAAAAATGTTCTACGAAGTGGAAACTTAAAGAAAAAGATTTCATTCATTTTTGATGATTAGATACCTAAAATAGATATATAATTTTATTTGTTAAAAATGGACCTCTCAAGTTGATTTTTAATCTGATATTATTAAAAACATATTTTATCGAAAATATTTGAAAACTGAAATTGTAAAATAAACCTGAAACTCATTTTTTTCCCATACGATTATTAACGACGCGAAAGAAGCAATTTTCAGATAAGTAATCCATTCTGAAACTCGATCAAGCCTAAAATTTGTATTCCATTATTAGTTTTATAGTGCCGCCATACATTCTACTCTTTCCATTTTCATGTGATACAATTGGTGCTTCTTGTTCAGGGCTATAAAGTTTTTTATATTATATTTTAGGGATACAAAAAACAACAAATTTATCAAGCTCGTGACCTCTAGGAAACAGAGAAAATACTGCGAATGAGATCTTGACGGAAAAAGAGTGGATTATTTTTATTGTCATCATATAAAGTAAAGACCACATCTCGACATTTTATAGAACATGAATAACTGATTACAAATTTCAACATAATACTCTTTTATACCAGATGAAATTGAAATATTTTGTTCAGATTATTATCAATCAAGAAAGATTTTTAAAAGACATTCTGAGAGTTTCAAATTCCGAAATATACCAGTAGTGATGACCTTTTTGAATAATACTGATTTATACAGAATGTTCCATGATGTTTTGGCCAGTATATATCTCGAAAATTATCCCTTGGCGGATTTACTGATTGGCTATTCACCTTCAGCCTGCTGACCTCTGAAATTCGATACCTTGGTTCACAATTATTCAAATAACATTTTTTATGAATGATATTCCAATTCCAAAACGGATTGAGCTGAGTTGCTGAGTTATAGAAACATAATACATTTTGGCCGCTCTTTGATTTCGCGAGATCATTAATTATATTGTCGTATGAAATCTTGCTCAATAGTTCTGACTCCACGCATAATAGAGCTGAGGCGGTTAGCTTTTCTTGACTTTTTTTTGTAGAAATACCGTCTTTTATGTGTGAACAATGTTTTTTTAATTTCGAAAATAAAAAAAAATAAAACAAAATTGCCATTTAAATCCAACAGTGGAAATGTAATGAAACTATTTCAAATTTGGTAGTTATAAGCCGCGGGTAGTGTTACACGTTTTTAGAAAGCAGTTACTTTGTTATAGTCATATTTTGGGTACTATTTATGTACTATTTTTAGAAAAAATGATAACGAACACATTGATCGCGATGTATGTGCTCTTGATGTCGAAGTTGACCAGCTTTCTACTTTATACGCGCTGATCGTCGCTGAACGTCAAAAACATAACCTCACTTTTATAGTGTAGTTTGTAGTTGCAGATACCCTGAAAAATGTCTTCTCTGGGTGAAAGGCTGATAGAATTTGTACGTGCTCATGATTGTTTATATAACAAATAGTTGGCTGGATATAACAAAACTAAAAATTGGCTGAATATAGGGAATCATTCATTCTCCCATTTGAATATTCCATGACCAGAACTAGTTATTAACTTTTTGACAATCAGGTTTCTCTATTAAATGTCCAAAGTCCAAAAGTTGATCATATAAACCCCGATTCATTCTTCTATGTTTAAAAAATTAAACTGGACCTATTTCGTTTATTCTATAATATGTTGTAGTAAAGTAACTGTAGATATGGGTATTCAAATTGAGGGGTTTCACTCACCAACTCCATATTCCGTGTATATATTTCTCTGCCATAAATATTGTCTATCTATAAACAAGAGTTGAAGAGTTGTTCAACTGAGGTCTTTTTCATACTGATTCCGAGATTTTAATTTTTTTGTTTTTGTTTGAGTAACTAGAAGAGGTTCAAACCAAAAAATAAATCCGATGCTGCTTTCACTATAGTTGATGATTCAATTGATATCCACCTTCATTCATTAATACAGCACTCAAATAATTTATAAGTAACCTTTTTCTTCCATATTGCCTGCATACTTTCTATATAACAGATTGGCAATCAGGTTTAATTTTGTTTCTCAAAACATATGTTTCGGTAGGAGCCTTGATATAATCGAATTTTTTTAAATATCTCCAAAATTGTTCAATACTTCGACAGGTATAGAGTAAATAAACCCGCTAGATTTTTTCCTTCGGCGATATTGAAGGATTTGTATATATTACAACTCTTACTGATGTAGATCATTTGATAAGTATACTCAGAGTAGCTTTTCAATCTATAACACTAGAAAGTATTCACGCAGCTTATACAACAAATTTATTCAGAAGATTCTAATGCTGCATTGATGAAAATGGAATTATATGAGTATTTGAACATCAACTGTAATGTAAGTGTTATCATATTCAAATTCCATTTGTTTTTCAACTCTCTGTGTTTTTTCTCATTGAATCTGTATAATAACTTGTCCGTCATTTATAAGTTCCCCTTGAAAACAAGTATCTAAAGAATTTAACATCAGTGGAACAATATACGGAGTTCCATCATCATTTCCATCGTTTCCACCACATTTTCCAAATATGGTTCAATGATGAATGAACGAACCGTATTTTGGCGAAAAATTTCACTGAACATTATTCACAAGTAAAGATAATGCAGAAAATTCATATAAAAACAGAAGAGAACCATTTAAGGGATATATTAAATAATGAAGTTAAAAATATATGTCTATATATGTGATAAATTCATATATTTTAATCATTTTTTAAGAAACAAACTACTGGGATTACAACAGATGCACATAAATATGCCCTTTTTTTCACTCTGACTATTTTCACATAACAATGAAGGAATCCACCTGATTCTAGCCAACGTTTTTATCGAAAACTCTCAATGTCTCATTTAATTTAGGACTAGTGAAAATTCTATCAAGTTGTAAATTATAATATCTAGTAATGGAAATAAATTTTTCAGTACAGTGATTAAAATTTAGCAAGAAGTGTTATTTGGAAATTGTATATATTTTCCTAACAACTTTAAATATGCGTACTTTAAAAATAAAGTCTGGAGATAATGTTTGCTTACGCCGCTGACTTTCCATTCTTTTGGTCTGAATGAAAGGAATGGTTTGCGTGATGAATATTTTCTAACAAAAAAAAAAACGAAGGAAATGGGACCTATTCGAAGATTTATTGATTTTCTCAAGAAAAAGCGTTTTGTTATTGTAATTTAGTTTGCAGTCACGTACGATTGCAATTTTTCATAGAATAAATGAAGTCACAAAGCTTCTCCTTTGACTTTTATAATATCCATTCACTCAAAGGTTCATTGAAAACATATGATTATATTTTAATTCAAAATTTTGAACTAATTTTCTGTATTTCGAGAGTGGAATTATATCAAGTCTAAGAAGATTCTATAATATATTTCTATTAGGATATTATAGTTTGCTTTAAACTGTATCTTCCAGTTTATTCATATATTCATAAAAATAAGTTTAAGAATGAAATTTGCCTGTATCTTTAATTATCAGACACTTCAGTTTGCTTTTAATCTATCAAAATCTAGCCCTTCAACATTCATTACTTATAGACCTCCTACTCGATTAAGTTCCGTTTCCAAAATGCTTGGTAGACATCATTGACCAAAGGTAGGTGTAATCTCTCGTTGCTTCCGTCTAGGGTAATTTATTTGAAGTGGTCTTTACGTCTGTTCCTTATTTATGTTGACTACATTTTAAGGATGCTGAAATACCACAACTACCGAAATTATATTTTAGTGTCCGTTTTGTTGAGTTTCAGAAGTGGTTATAACAATTATAACAATCTTAAAATTTTTTATTTAGCTTGCTCTAATGCTGTATTTATTTTTTTGCTTGGATCGAATTTCGTAGTCGAAATTTCACTTTTTGTTGATTGATTGATGTGATTATTGGCATACACTTATTTGATGACAATACAATTTAATAGATTCGTTATCACTGTAATTATTGTAAATAGGCAGAAATCAAATGACTGCTTCCAATTTTTTCTTCAAAACTCTTTCTGCTCATCAGGCGATTTTAAATATTTGCGACCATTTATTGAAATTTATTATCCTTATTCTGAGAACGTGAGGGATTTAGAAGATACTCTGTACTTATCTCGATGTCAATCTCTGTACTTTCGCACAACGCTTAGTACAGGCACTAAGTATATAAAATATACTCAGTGATACACCCAGAAAGAATAATTTATCGACCTTGAATTTTTGATAACGTGATAGCCTCATATAAAGACCATATTAATTTTATTGGCATGTACAAAAACAAAAAAAAATAGTATATTTAGCAACACAGTAGCTGAGAGCTATTTTGTACAAATCTAGATAGCGATAAATGAAGAAGTGGTTACGGTACCTCGTTCCAGAAAACTTCAACTTCGAGGATCAACTGTAGAATCTATTGAGTGCGTTGCAAATTGAAGAATTTTCCTCCCAACGTATCTCACACAGTTAAATGTGGTGGAATGATTGGCCTCAAAATTTAATGCTATCTTTTTGTAGAACCTGCATAGTTCAAAGAGTGAAATGTGTAGACTAATAAAAAAAGAGATAAGGTAGTAACTGATCGAATATCTAAACAAAATAAAACGAATGAATAGTATACATAAAGTCTCATAATAGTTTACAGCACTTTTAAAACATTACTTTTAAGCTTATTTCACATAAGTCATTCTTACTTGGTAAAGTACTGTTTTTATGATAGAATTCTTTAATGCTTAAGATGGCTAATTTGGATGACCACAATCATAGGACATTTTTCCTGAAGAAATTTGAATAGTATAATGGTTCATTAGATATCATCAATATAATCACAGCTTTCATAAGGAATACACACAAGTAGTGATCGGAGACCGTAAGCAATAGCTCCCCAAACTAATCATTCACGTCAGCAGTCGAAGTAAATAATAAACCTGAGTGATATGAAAAGACACCAAACGCTTAAATGTGCCGACATAGTGTACGCACTATAACAGGTCTACCTTCCTCTCTTAAAGAGTATGACGCATAGCTGCAAAACGGTTTTATCTAGTTAGTTGACAAATGTATTGACCAGCTGGCTTTTGTGTTTTCCACTAGTCTTCACTATTGTATATTTAAAAGAAAACGGGGGATGGTAACACGACATTAATTATCCTTATGCCTCCTCCTCGTTCCCCAATTTCGTAATATTTGATAAGAATTGGACAGATAATCTTTTTATTGTCATTATATTTATACATAAGTCTGGCCTAACGGATGCTTTAAGAGTTTTGGTACAAATAATTTGGTAACTGACAAAGTTAATAATTCACTAGCTAACTGAATGCCCTCCATGAATCCTGTACTTTTCCACATTTTTTGCAACATCTCTCATTAGGTCGTGGACCACTTGAACATCTATTTCGCGTAATATTCTAAAAATTCTAAGCTGTAATTCATAAAATTTGCAAGCCAATATAGAGTTTCTCTTGCAAAATGAACTAATATTCCTTTTAGAATCTACGGCATCTACGGCTTCCCACTTCACTCTACCCGCATAAAGTATGGGTATTCATTTTCTCGAAACCAAACCAAAACTTTATTAGAGAATTCTGCTCTTTCATTATATTTCACATTGTTAGGACAATCTTCTATATTGTCTGTATAAAAACCATCGTATCTTTGATTTCCCAATTGGCAAGTGTGAAGTATTTTAAATCGTATATAAAAATGACTCTCTCATTCGCAAAATGCAATCGCCTTAGTCGACGACAGCATCCTGGTATCTGTACTCATTGGTTTGGGGTATATTCGAGGTAAGTTCGTCTTTTCGGTATTTTAAACATTTCTGGTTTATTCTTTTTCTTCGTTTTTGGTTTATCATTTTTTGGCAGTTTTAACATGTGCATTTTTCATATTCGGTTATAGAACAGTAAAGGCTTCTGAGTGGATTATTTGGAAGTTTTGAAAAATTGTAATTGTCATGCTTAGAGATCCGTCCAATCAAATTATAAATGCGTTTTCTCATTTCCAACTTATGAGGATATTTGATGCAACCAACATAAAAACGGATTGTCTAGCTATCAAGAAAATAAACTTTGTTCACAAAACATGATACTGTATTACAACCTATTCTTAGATTCCTAAATTTTGTTTTTTTTTATTCGCCGTAACTATTGCGACATACGTTACTTAGTGAAGTTATAACGAGTACGTATGAGCAAAGTTACGTTCTCCTTCTTATGATTTTTTACATATTCTCTTATTTTGATATCCTTCGCTATAAAGGTTGATAGTTTCCATTCAAATGCTCTCTATATGAATCAATATATTTTAATCAAGAGTACACAAACATACTTTGAATCCAAATTGAGTTATCTATATACTTATCTAATAATCAAATACATAATGTGGAAAAATATATTATCGTTTCCATGTGGGCATGTTCTACCTAACAACAAAGACCCTTGAGAAGTTATATTGACACGTACCTGAATTCTTTGAAATCTAATAGATCTTCGTGTTATGTTACTTTCGTTTATTCAATGGAAATGGTTGAATTCCATTTAGAAGTTTTAATAAACTTAAACTGCAAAGTATATATGAAGGTCGGAAGGTTAAACTGATAACTGCAGGAGCAAAATAATTGCATATTGACATATGTTCATTTGTTAGCTTGTCATTTAGATATATATCAATCATAATTAAGTTCTTTTCTCTTATCTCAATTATTTTAATTCAATTATGCATGAAAGTGACAAAAAAACTGCAAGTTTTTTAGGAAACCTAAGCTCAATGCATTTTCGTGAACGAAATTCACGCAAAAAAAATTGCATCATCTATCTCCTCTTCCGTAAAAAGTCGACCATGTACATGTTTCTTTCGGTTAAAGTATAACCACAAATCACATATGGTCAAGTCAGGCGAATAGAGTGGATGCTGAATGATGACAGTCTGCTGTCTAAGGTATGATGATTTTTACTCAGTTTGCCTTTTGGAAATCGTTAAGCGTATACTAAACAAGTAAAAATTTTCTCACATAAAGATCATTGTTTAAAACTGTTTACGTAACTACCGTCAGAGTTGCGTCAATCTCTTGGTAGGTGCATTTTGGATTTGCTTCGAATATACATCTCATTCTCTCAATCATGTTGCAATAGTATCTGATATAAGGGTCTACCAGCACGTTTATTATTACACAGCGATACTGTCTATTTAAAATTTGTTATACCAACAAAAAACAGTTGCTTGTGAAGGATTTTCCTCACCAATGGCCCTTTGTAACCATTCAAGTCCTTCATAGTAGATCGTACAGCGGAAATTTTTTCTTGACAAATTCATATTCCGATGACAAATCGTATGTTAAACTGTTTACTGTGTGATAGCATCGATTCAACTACAGTCAGAGCTCACTTTTTAGGGAGTTTTTAAAAATAGACTTTTGCTAGCTCTATAATTCTGACAGTGACTTCCTTTCATATTTCTGATATTTGGTTCCAAATTTATCAATAGGAAGAACTAAGGAAGGGATAATAAAATGACAGGAATTAAATGAAATCCACTACACACAATACAAACTACAAATTTTCATCTCTCCAAAAACCACAGTTTTCAGAAATTCCTCAAATTTCTTATTAAAGTCTCTATATATTGGAAAAATGTGGATATGTATTTCTTAATTCGGTTCTTCCGTAATTTATTGTCAATTCGTTTGACTCCCCACGATAGGGGATTTCAGGAAAACATTTCTAATGGTCTCCAAAAGGCCGTAGTAATTAATTTCTAATCAAATAAATTTACTCATCATTAGACAAATAATTATAATGAGAATAGCTAATAAAATTATTCCTCTGCATATCCAAAAACAACACTGTGATACTGTTAGGAATAAGTCATTCTACGGTAAAGTGCGCTGCATACATAACTAATAAAATTTCTGTGTTTGTGTACATACAAAATATTTACTCATATCACTTCATTGTCTCTTTTATGTCAGTAGCTAGCTTCTGAATGCCACAATTTCCTCAAAGTTATCTCAAGTACAGCAATATACAAAAATTGGTTTTTATGGATCATTTTTCAGCTAATAACATATTATTTCAAATATTTACAAACTAGTTTTCTAAGAACGCCACGAGTTAGAGTTTCCTGAATAAAGTGGTACTATAGTGAGCTTAGCAATATCACAAAATATATGCTGCAAACTTGCTTTTCCATATAATCACATTGAATTATTATGTATACTATAACATGTTTTAAAATACACTTTCGGTTCAACTTAACTCGTTTTATATTTTTCTGTTGCTATTGATGAAAACTTTCTTAAAACATCTAAGTCTGATTCTAACTAACAAATATCATAATAGAGCAGATGGAGATTTGAGTCGGCAGCACTTAAGTGTATGTTAAGGAAACGCAAATCGAAATTATTAACATTAGAAGTTATATTATGACTTATAACTTTGAAAATAATAAATTTTATTTGATTTTAGGAATGCTGTCTCATCATCACAATGAACAACTCAGATTACTATCCCTGGGTGCTCCAAAACTCAAGCTACTACAACCTAGATAATTGGACGGGGAACTATAGTTCGGAATATTCAGACGCCTGGAAAAAATGGACTAAACTCATGCAAGATAGAGTTGTAGTAGTTAGTCTTCTGTTAATTTTCTCTATGTGTACTGTTTTTGGCAATATGTTGGTTATTCTGGCCGTTATAAGGGAGAGGTATTTACATACTCCCACGAATTACTTTATAACTTCTTTAGCTGTAGCAGATTGCCTCGTAGGTTTGGTTGTAATGCCGTTCAGTGCACTTTACGAGGTACTTGGTCATACTTGGTTTTTCGGATCGGATTGGTGCGACATCTGGCGAAGTCTGGATGTTCTCTTTAGCACCGCGTCGATTCTTAACCTATGTGTAATTTCCCTCGATAGGTATTGGGCTATTAATGATCCAATCACTTATCCCATGCGTATGACGAAACTGAGATCAATGTTTTTAATTGCTGCTGTGTGGGTTTGCAGCAGCGCTATATCATTTCCGGCTATCGGTTGGTGGAGAGCTGTAAGAAATGCTCCTATACCAGCATTTAGTTGCCCTTTCACAGAAAATTTAGGATATTTAATATTCTCATCTACAATTTCCTTCTATTTACCATTATTTGTTATGGTATTCACTTACTTCAGGATATACAGAGCCGCGGTATATCAAACTAAATCTTTGAGATTGGGTACTAAGCACATTTTAATGGGCACAGGTACAGGAGAATTAGGTTTGACATTGAGAATACATAGAGGTGGTACTTGTAAAGCTCCCGAATCCAAATTGTACTCGACGCAAGAGGACGAACCTTTGACAGCTCTTCAAAATAATGGACTTTCGCGAGTTCCGTCTTCCAGACTTAACCATCACAGTAAAAATTTTTCGTTGAGCAGAAAGTTTTCGAAATTTTCGAAAGAGAAAAAGGCTGCAAAAACTTTGGGCATAGTGATGGGAGTGTTCGTCATTTGCTGGTTACCATTTTTTGTCGTGAACTTATTGTCCGGTTTCTGTAAACAGTGCATTAGTAATGAACGAGTTGTGTTTGCTGTCGTTACGTGGTTGGGATGGATCAATTCCAGTATGAATCCCGTAATCTACGCTTGTTGGAGCAGAGACTTCAGAAGGTAAGCGTGACAGTTAGCAGTATAAATATATTAATTAATATAATTCATCAGGAAACAACTGAAAAAGTACACACAATAATATAATAAAAGTTACGTAAGTGCACTTAACTGAAATTAAAATTATTAAATAGTTGTTTATACGAAACAAATAGAAGATTTTTACGTCAGTGATTGTATTCAAACGGTGTCGTAAAGATTGCGTACAGCTGAAATTTAGCGAAGATTGATCCAAGTTGATAGTTGACTGGACGGTGAGAAGAAACATTTAACTTGAACAATAAATCATCTTACTGATTATATGAAACTTAGTGACTATATTGTGTAGTATAACAGTCTAAAAACTACTACAGCAGTAGTAATATTTAAATAATATCTATCCTACATATGTTGTTAGATGAAAATTAATTACATTAGGTTAGTTTCGCGGTGATTTGTTTCAATTTTTGATATTTTGATAAATTCCGAAGTCGAAACGTCAAATTTTCTATGAAAAGAGCCCTAAAGTCAAGATAAATCATCACGAAATATGTTATAAATATATGTATGAAGTGAAAGATTGATTAAAATTAGGTTAGCTTAGGGTTAGGGATATGCTTAGGTTTTCCTGGTGTGTCAAATTCCGCAGCAACAAGTGTCAGGCCTGGTTTCACCAGATAAATTTCAGCTGTAAGCAATCTTCGGATAATCGTTCGAAAGAATAACGATTCCTATGATGATAGATTAGGTGATCGTGAAAGAACTACTTAATGGTACATATCCAAATCGCAACTGAATACTAAGGACGCAGTGGAAGAAAATAACTAATTATGAAAAATACAAAGATTTGAAAATTTTAATTACAGCATGATGTTGCTGTAGGATTCGACCCATAATATTGTTGAAAAAGGAAGTTTCATCTTCAAGTGATGCTGGTACAAGAATTATCTGAACATGGTCATTATAGTAGCAAACACTCTTCATACAAGTACACGTTCATATTAAATGGTACAGCCAACCTAAACTATTATACTTTTGGAGACTTACTAATCCTAGATGGATGCGGTAGCATAACGAAAAGGCATTTCAAAGATTATGTTTGGGTAAACATTATCGACACCAGTGTTATTGTACCATTCTTTGTAAAAGTCAATTTGAGCGTATTCAAATTTGTTGGGAAATCAAATAGTTCACCAGGATCGTGAATCAGCATAATTCACTGGTAATGTTGGAAGTTATTCGAATGAATTATTTCACTGAAATGGATAGGTCAATAGAGGGACCAGCTTTTAAACTTAGTAAGTATTGTATAGAACATAAGACCTGATAATCGGGATGAGGTGTGAAGTAGAATATTGATAAAAAATAAGCTATGGTAATAAGGTAGGCTTTTTATAATGATTTGAATACAAACAAATGGAAGGAGAGAGACAAATTCAATAAATTATTGTTCCTATTCATAGTTTAGAATATTCTCTGTGATTGTGAAATTATATGGTCTTGATAATTTTATTTGTAATTCAATAGATAAGAAAGACTTACAGATAATTTTTTTGCTGTCGCCAGATTGGAAAATTGTTGGAACTTCAACCCATACCAAAAAAAAAGAAGAAAAGACGGTTCCCACTATCTATCGTCTGATTTCTTCAGTTCCAGCCATTGCCAAGGACATGGTGAAAGTCATAAACCAGCAAATCTTGAGATATATTGAGTCTGCCAACATTTTTAGCAACCATCAATACATTTTCCGTAAACATAGATCAACCGAGGACCTCCTGGCCTATGTCACTAACGTATGGGCTGAAGCTATAGAGAAATATGGGTAAACCAGCGCAATCGCACTTGACATATCGAAGGCTTTTGACAGGGTGTAGTATGTCAACCTTCTAAATGAATTAAGATCTTACGGATTCTCAAAGGTCAACGCTGGTGTTCCCCAGAGATGTATCTTGTCTCCCTATCTTTCTCTTGTAAATCAACGATCTACTCGACAAAACTACAAATCCGATATATAGCTTCGCCAACGATAGCACATTGGTGACGTCGTTAAATCAACCACCCCAATAAACTCGGCTACTACCCAAATCTGTAGGCAACGGTCCTGTCTGAACATAAAATTTCTTGGATGCTTCTCTTCTTGAGATCATATGTTAACTATTGATATTTCTTATTTTTGTTATTAAATTTTTTTCCCGTATTTCCACTAATTGGATTTTTCCAAATTAAATGCGGCTTGTTTCGATTGCCTGTTTTTATACAAATCACTTTTCAGCTATTATGATAATATAATATATTTATTAAGAAAATTAAGTCTTCATTCCAGAGCGAAATTTTTGTATTACATGTAAACTAAAGCGCTTGACTAATCACGATCGTTAACGCTTGATTAAGTATCAGTTTACTAGTTAGTTCTTCGTTGTGGGGTACTATAATCGATGGCAAAAATAGAATCGGATCTATCTACTTAGCTAACTATTATACTAAACTACTGTACTAGTTTTCACTGACCTCATGAACTAAATTACTAAATTAGTCGCTACTATAATAATTTACTAGCCATGTCGGAAATTGGCTTAACAGTTATTTGTAAATCAAGTGTGAGAATTTTGTTATATTCTTAGGTCCCGAACATGCATCATACGTTCGTACTAGTGATCCAACAGAATTAATTAAATTCAATGAATATTTTCAATGAAAGTTTAAAATTACTTTAAGAAGTAGTATTATTTGTTTTTCAGTCAATTTTAAGTGTATTTGACAAGCCTCAGATAAAGTTCCAATAATTTCGCTAATTAATTCATTTTTCCGCTTTGAGTCAGAATTTCTTTATCCCATGTTTCTGACAACTTTCTTTTGGACCGACAACAGAAATCCGAAGTAAATTAAAAATAAGATGATTGTATCGTATTCTCAATAAATCGTGACTAACTGAGAAATAAAATAAATCTATTTTATTTATCAATTTAATCTCCTTCAAGAGCAATACAATCATACCAAAGCTTCTCTAACTTCTCGATGCTGTGCTTGCTTGTAGAAGGATTTGTCTTTTGCCTCAAAATAAGCTTAAATTTCCGCAATTGCTTCATTATTTGAACTGAATTTCTTACCGGCGAGCAATTTATTGAGCCATTAGTCCCTGGGAGCCAGATATGAACTATACGGTAGATGAGGAAGCAATTCGTAATTAGTTTAATTTAACGATCGTTGCCATCGACTTGTGAATCGGTGCATTGTCTTGGCGAAACAGGTTTTTTCTTCGACATATGAGGCCGTTTTTCTGTGATTTTTGTATTCAAACGATCCAACAACTCTATACAGTATTCGCTATTGATATTCTGTCCTTTTTGAAGATAGTCAATGAACAATATTCCATGCGCAACCCAAAATACTGAAGCCGTAACCTACCCAGCTGACTGTTGTGCCTTTGGACATCTGCAGTCCACTCAGATGATGATCGCTTTAATTCCGGAGTGAATGATGAATCCATGTTCCATCTATTGTCACATATCGATGCAAAAAGAGTCCGGATAATACTTTTGAAGCCATTGCTGAGGGTATTTTTTATGAAAAAGCAATAATATATTAACACACGAATTTTTTTTTTAATCCATTATTTTGGAAATAACAAAACTAACCTCACCTGAATGGCTGTCACTTCTTTTTGACAAATCGAAAGGTTACGAAAATTCACACATAGTCTTTTAAAAGTTGGTACTTCATAAACGTCATATGGATTTTATAATGGCAGCGCCATATGTGTGTCAATCATACGAATTATTGAGTGATGTTGTACTTCAGTAACTTCTTAATGTGAGAAAAGCTACAGAATATGAAAAATAAAAAATTTGGTCTGATAATAAATATTCAACAGAAAATTGGACCAAAAGTCTTTTATTTTGGAATAAAATAACTTTCACAACTTTTACCCCCTGTATTTTATTGCTGTATGTGAGCAATTTCATAGTTCATATTTTTAGCATTTACATACATTAACATTCTTACATTTTATTTGAAAAGGTCTGATGCAAATTTCAATTCTGACCTAATATTACGTGACCGACGACGGCCACTTTCTAAAATACACAGACGTGTGATGATGTAGAACAAGGTATACTTTGAAGGTAGGAGGAGGAGAAGGCAGGAATATTAATAGAAATGTACCTATTGGCATCTATTATTCCTAACTATATAATCAATGATATAAATTTCTTCAATTTCTTATTCGTTAGACCTTTTATTTATGTTCATGTTTCTAAATCTTCATAATTTTAGGTCTCTTCTTTTATAAAATTGTTTTTTCATAAAATTTTTTAAAAGACAGGTAAAAATTTAACGTTTCGACTACTTTCATATGATGGAGACTGAAAGTAAAGACAATTTAGAATTATAAATTGATTATATATTGAATATTTCACAGAATATTATCTTATATAGACTTTATAAGGTTGTGAGCTGTTTGATTATACTAGTAAACAAGTACTAGAAAAGTCTAGGTATATCATTGTATTTTTAAGAATACACCGAATAGTGAATGAACATTTGAATAGCTACAGTTTGGGTTCCAATAGCCTTTTTTAAGTATAAAATGATAATCAGTTTTCCAGAGTGATAGGTCAGTCACAAATATGAAAGTATAAAAAATTATTTAGTTCTATGAAATGTATCAAAATAACGATAATTTTTGTATGATTCGTGTTTTTAAATAAACATTATGAATTATTGTCGCTATTACTCGTTGTCAGTTCAGTTGAACTAATTTTTTCTGAGGAGAACATAATTGATCCATAGATGTTTTCTACCTCATCGAGTGGCGGTAGATGCTCTAGAATTTCCGGCGATAATGCTTTCTTTCGTTTCTGTGAAGTTAAAAAAATATCAGAATCGATAGTCTTTTCACCAAATTTTTGTTTGTACTCGCTATGTACGGTACTACCATTCTGAATACACTGTTTACACCACTACTACACCGACACTCACGATTACACTGTCTGACACGCGTTATCTCTGAAGTCTCTGAAGACGATAACTTGGTTATAGAAACGCTCGTCAGAAAGTGTAATCGTGAGTTTTGGTGTGAACAGTTTATTTAGTATGAATATCGCCAACGGTTCCAGAAATTTAGTTTCATTCCATTTATAATTTAACATTAATGAGGGAACATACGAGTATCAAGGAGAGTAACGTCGAAAACCTACGTTTGAATTTTTTTGGGAGGTCTGTCATATTTTCAGAAACAATTACGTTTTTATTAGGGTAACATTTCTTTTTGGCCTCAAAAAAATTGTTATAATTGGGATGTATAACTGCGTTTCTCAATTTCGCTTCTACTCTTGTTTTTTTGGCAATGAGTTTTTGTCAATTTTGCACAACCAAGAGCGCCAATGCTTCAACTGGTATAAACCCCATTTTTACATTTTTGTCCATTCCTCCAAACTTCTCTTATCCTAAAGGCACTCGTCGGCGTTATATTCATACTTTTGTAATCAGTTTCGACGCATCCAATTTCCCTTCTGTTCTTAAACCCATTTTCTTATTTTAACTCTCTCGCGACTGACTTCAAAACTTACTTCGGGTCGTTCCATGAGAGAAGTTGATGATGCCTCATCAAGCAAATGTAATGAATGAAGCATATTGCTCCAGAAATCTTGTGTATATTCTATTGGCGATTTGCCACATGTTTGGAAATGCGAAATTTCAAAGTTTCTTCATCATACCTTTGATGATTGTGAACAACATTCTGACATTTTTCCGTATTTTTTTCACCTTTCTGTTCGTTCCAAATGGTGAACAGATTCTTAAGTTTCAAAGAAAAAGCTGTATAATATTTGTTTGATGGAATATTTTACTTTCTGACATTATTTCATTCCAAGAACTTATAAAATAAACCATAAATGAATTCTTTTCGAAAAATGGAAGTATCCTATTGTTGTTTTAGAATTATAACGATAGAAGAAGCACTATTTTATTCAACATATCCGAAAAATGTCTTTCTCATTTTCGACGTCTAAATCAATCCTATTTTAAGAGTATATTTTCCATCTTGTCTTGGTAATTATAAAATTAGTAGGGTTTGTTCAAATATTTGGAATAATAACAAAATAAAGAACAAAAGGATATAATTTTTTCTCTAGAAATGTATCATATCAAAAAATAATGGTTAACAAGCAATTTCAAAGACGATTTAGTACTTTTAAGTTCGAGAGACTATAAAATAATCTCAACCGTAAAAATCTTACAAACATTCAAATACGGATAAAGCGAATTCTTTCACGGTCTTATTGAATAAAGTAATTGTGTTCAATTCTTTTGCTTGAGAAACTTAACGACATATTCATTGGATATAGAAATGGAAGTACAGAAAGTTTCTTTAAATAAATGCTTTTTATTGTGTTTTTCTGCATGTAGCAGCTATATTTTTAATTGGACGTCTTTGTTATATTTCTAATATAAAGATTGGAAAGTTTGTAATTCAGTTCTCAACATTTTGTCTTAACCTGGGTCCTGGAAATGATGCAGTGTCATTTCATCTACACCTGCGTAGCAACGAGGTCATAAGTGGTATGAGTCAGTCAAGACCGAGGCATGGTCGGGATGTCGTTCGATTTCAAAAGCAGATAAAAATGGATAAATTGGTTTAGATAGATGATTATTACTAACACGAGTATAGGGAGACAGAGAGGGATATTGGGAATTAATTGAATAATAAATATTGTACTGTAAAAACCTGACATACATTCAGAAAGACATCTTTAGTTAGAAATTACAAATACTCTGGTAGGTATTTGAAATAACTAACATATTAGGAATATATTCCGAGAACAATAAATTTATTGTATATTTTGTATATTAAGAGGATTACTACATCTTTTGAATATTTTCTATTTGTTTGTTCTGTTAGTAAGTACATTTCATTTACTTAAGGATTGTTTGCACTTTTAATTTCATCTTTATGGCTTTTATTAACCGAAACCCTTCAACAACGTTTAATCAAAAAAGAAATTTTATCATAAACATTTAAGACCCACTATATAGGGAGTTGACCAAAATAGCTTATTTATGGCTTTTATGTGTATTTAGTATATTATGTAGTGCCGTTAGCAGATTTTCTGTTTAAGTCATTTTTCAGAATATGACGTCATTAGTTAATATTTTAAATGTGTCACCCTGTATTTATATTTTTCTTAAGTAGGTAGATATAATTCTGAATCTAGTGATTCTTCATTCAAATTACACAATTAAATTTGAAACTTCAATTGTGTTATCATGTTACGAGACTTTTGACGTTAATAGATTATTCATCATGTCCGAATTAAGTGAACGGGAGCAGTCGATTTGTTTTATAATACATATCCTGACAGATTTTCTCATATTCCCAAGTCCACAGTGTCTTAAAATTTGATAAAGTTCACACCAAGCATTAAATGAAGATGACAAACGATTAACTAGTTTTACAAAAACAATTATCTAAGGAACTGATGTGAATAAAACATTTATGAATAACATTCATCCCCAAATGCTGAACGTTTGGTATGAATAATTAGAGGAATAATAATTATATCTATTTTTATAAGTAAAAATTAAACGGTTCCAAATATTAACAACTAAATTCGTTTGCTTTGCGAACGAATTAATAATTTACAGTTATCCGAAAAAAATTGGTTTTAGTACGATCACCTTATTATGCTACTAGGGCTAGACAATACCTGAATTGTATTTCTGCAGAGATAGCTGAGCCTAAGAGGTTATATTGAATGGTTGGTAGGGTCACCAGATTTGTTTCTACTGGATTTTGGACATTCCAAGAACTAGATCTTATCAAGTTCACCAATACTTCTGAAAGCTCTCTTCAATACAGTTTCGTCAACTATTAGCAGTCTTTTTCTTTTATTTAACAAAAAAAACGTCGAAAATCAGAGAAATATATCAACTGAATTCCGTTTCAAAAATGCTTTCACTCATTCGAAATTCGAAGCTAAAGTTCATCTTATTCGAATCGTGAACATAGAAGCGATTGCGAAGTTGTTTATTTTTGGAAAATAATCAAAATTTATATATTAAATAGAAGTTCTACAAACCCTACCATTGAATTTGATGCTTGAACCGTAATCCGTAAATCAGAGATCCAAACCTGATATCAGTAAATATTTTTCTTCTTAAAAAAATTATCGATACGTGGTAATACATTCAAAAGATTGATAGCGCTTAAACTGAAGAGATATGACATAAACAGAGAATCTGCAAACATCATTACGTAGTATACGAGATATACAATAGTTTTCATTTTTCATAATTAAACCACAAAATCGATGTTCCTTCAATTTTGCCTGCAACGTGAATGATTTGTGCACTTTATAATTCCATTGAACTACTTGAAACTACGGTAACCGATTCTTAAGTTGAATGTTTTTGCAATTAAAGTTAAAGATACCGAGTGTTTGAAGTGGTGTTCAATGTGTATAATAATTATATGGAAAGTTCAACTAAAATTTATGAAGAATTTTCATTGATGTAATTTCAGAATGAAAGCAAATTTCTTCTAGGTAAATAAGTTTCAACACTTTTAGAAACGATTAATTCGTGTCTATTTTGTCTATTTTTTATTATTAGTGTTTTGTAGGAAGTACAAGAATGAATAGAACAGATCAATTATACTGATGAAATTTTATCAGTATATCTGTTTTTTTGATGAAAAAGTTTCAATTAGACATCATACAATTTTCTGATTAATTAATAGAGTCATCAGTTAAAAATTGTGTAGATTATTTAGAAATATGAATCTACAGGAAAGGATTAAAGTGCTGACTTGAAATCATTCTAATCTATAGAGCCAGAATCTAACCCTTATATTTTTTTCATATCATCTATCAACTTGATGAATTTGTGAACAACGGGAGCTATCAGTTGTTACGGAAAACTGCGATTCCTTTATTCAGAAGTTATTGCTTTTTTTCGACTGGTCAAACAGCAAATTTGGCGATTCTACATAAAACCTACATCAAAAAGGACGCAATTTATTGAGACGAACCGATTTAGATAAGAATTCTAATAAAATCCAATAGCTCTCCTTTTTAGAACAAGGGTAGAAAATCAATGCAATAATATTTTGAATTCGAAGGGTGAGGCTAATTTAGAAGTTTTATTATCAATTAATGTCATCCTTGTCCTATAATTTCTCGTATGATTTTGATTTTTCGTATCATTCGCACATTTAAGTTCATATTAAAGAAACATTTCCATTATATCCAGTGCTACTCATTTATATTGTAAAAACATGTAAAACATGAAGTTTTATAACTATTTCAGTCTTTTTTTAATTTCAAAGAATGAAACAACTATTTTGGGACAAAGTTTTAAACTTTCAAGAAATACTACAATATTTTTTTTATAGTTTAAGCTCCAGTTTATAAGTGTTTATATTAAATCATGCCACTAGATGCAGTATGCATACAGATGGATGTTACAGACGAATATCTATTAATAAGGAATTTATGGCAACTCCAATTTACAGTTAAACTTCTTCTGAACACACTCTTTACACTACCTCTACACCAAAACTCACAGACTGACGTGCTTTCGATCGTCTTCAGGCATTAAAGGTTTGAACTTAAACCTGATAATCTGACTTGACTAGAGTTTTTTCACCAATAAACCTTTTTCCGCGAAAATTGATTCCAGCGAGAAAGCCTCCTTGGCGGGAAACTAAACTATACAGATGGCTGTGTGGAATTGGCCCTTATTCAAGCTTTTCTCACATCTAACAATTTCAATGCTTTAAAATGCATCCAAAAATTTATTATTGCATACATTATTTTGATCGGCAATACTCGATTTTTCCGTCTGTACACATTTTAAAAGTGCTAGGTGCTCCTTAAACCAGACAATAACAGATCTCTTGGTCGGTCCAATATATCTCTCGTTACAATGTCCACAGCTAATTTCATATAGACCACTCTTTTCCAAATTTGGTATCTTACGATTACCCAATAATTATTTTAATTTATTTTTGGATTTATAAACCAATTTGAAGCCCACTCTTTTAAATATTCTTTGCAATTCCTCTGTGAATGCTAGCTGTCCATTATTTTCCATTTCATAGGTCAACTTTATAAATGGATATTTTGAATTGATCTCAAAAATGAACTTGCCTACGTTTGCCATTTTCGTAATGAATAACTTGGTTATCGAAACGCGTGTCAAACAGTGTAATTGTGAGTGTTCGTGTAGTGGTAGTGTAAACAGTGTACTCAGTATGAATATCAGCAACGGTTCCAGAAATGTCAACTTAGTTGAAGCTCTCACAATTTTTTCAACTGGTTGCGATACTAGACTTTCAATTCTAATGTCTTCCAAAACTGGACTCAACCATTCTATATTTAGCCTTCCTTCTCTTCTTCCACCACCTTATATATATTTTCCAGCATCGTTTTCGTATTCCTTAAATATCTTACTCTTCGAGCATTCATGATACTTGCTTCTGATGGTTATTTATATAGATTTTTCAGATCTTGGTAAATTATTCTCTTCCAAAATACTTTATTCGTTCTTATTCTCACAAAAGATTTTATATTCCTTTCTTAGATAACCATTTTTGTTTCTTTGTTGTTGAAACTCATGTTTTACTCCAATATGCTGGTCCATGTGAGCTATATTGCTGATTCCTAGAATTAGACCAAAAAATGAGTGACATGAATATTTAATAATAAAAGTATGAACTGGTACACTCAGCCAATAGCGTCGTAGGTAGGGTGCCGGAAATGAAAGGGCATCATAGACATCCGATTATATACGGGGAGCTGACTATAAAAAAGGGTCGATAAGGTGCGCGCCATTTCAGCTTGTAAACTGTCGACCCCAACTAAATACATCACCACTTCTTAAGGTCAGTACAGGTTGGATATGAAAATGCCAGCCGGTGTTCGGGAACGGAAAAATTGGCTAAAAAACCTCATAATGTGCACGCGTGAAACCTTTTGTAATGTAGGATTTAAACCTGAAATAAGAAGGTTCAATAGCACAAGAAGTTTTGCTGGACGGAAAACTCTCATAAGAAGTGATTGAAAGTGCGGCTTAAGCCTCAAATAAAAACAGTGTAATATTGCAAGAATGTTCGCAGACCAGAAAACCCTCGCAGTAATTGATTGAAAGTGTCAGATAACTCATCTGAAAACCTCATAACGTGCGCCCGCGAAACTTTTTTATTAGGTTTTTGGAGTATCAACTAAAAGCGGTGTGATCATGCCAGCAGTTTTGCAGGTCGGAAAACCTCTGAAAAAAATAGCGTAATTTGTGAAATGAAAATTTTTCGTATTCGGCTTATTGGAAAATTATTTTTTATATCTCCATTCAAAATATCTGTTTAAGTTATCCGAAATTGAAAAAAAATCTGGATACGATGAAAATTCCTGAAATATAATAAAAATAACAAAGTTTTTTTATCGCGCGCGTGATTTTATAGCGCTTACTCATAGAGACATCAAAAACAATTTTTCATCAAGCCAAAAATGGAAAATTTTGATTTCAAATTACACCGATTTTTTTCAGAAGTTTTTCGGCCTGTAAAACTTCTTGTACTATTTTCGCGCGCGCACGTTATAAGGTTATGAGGCCAATTTTTCCGGTCGGGAAAACTGGCTGGAATTTTCATATCCAACCTGTACTGATCTTAAAAAGTGTTGTTTGGTAATGTACTAAGTAGGGGTCGCCAGTTTATAAGCTGAAATGGAGTGCACCTTACCGACACTGTTCTTTGTAGCCAGCTTCTTAATGTGGTATATACAAAAATGCCATTCTAAGAGAGAATTTACTGAAGAACTTAATATCTGATCCTGTGTTTATAGCTATAACAAGAATTGAACCTGTTAAGCTGAATCCTGGTGGAAATATCCGCTACGAGCCTATAACTTTGAAGTTTCTGCTTTTGGACTCCACATTAGTGTTAATCAATGAATCAAACACAAAATAATATTCTGATTCCTGATCTTCTTTATACTATCGTAAATTAACTGATTTCAAATTAGATAAAGATTATAGAATACTGAGTAATGATAACTTTATCGAATTATTACTATATCTATACGTATACCACCAGTGGTACAAAGACCGGTGGTATTGGTCACCCGGCTACACCGGACAGCAGTGAAATGCAGCCTTAATTTTGCACATAGTGAATGAAATAAAGCACTGTGCGTGCTTCCGAAATGTGTACAAACGTAGAAGAATAAGAATACAAAATATTCAACTCACTGTTAAGGCTACCGATAATAATTATATAGTTAATTTTTCATAAACTGAGGACTCAAATCAACTATTTGATCATTATAGTTTTAGAAATTTTCACTTATCAGCGATAATATATAGATATAGAGCCAAACATTGAAATTGAATACAAAGTTTTTAAAAAAATAACGATTATAAATGTTGTTCTATCTATCCAGTGTTGATATTAGAGAAAATATAAGAGAAAATCTCTAATATCAATATATTGGTGCAAATAGTGTCTCCAAAAGGTGATCTAAACTAGTCTGCAAATTAAATCATTGTAGTTTGGAGTACGATTTCACTTTTTCTTGCATCACCCTCTAGTTTTTGAAAATCATATTGGTTGGTTTCTTCATGGCTTTTGCATTAGATGCGTTTAGCGATGCGTCATAAATCATTTTCTTTAATGTTAATCACTCAATTTATTTATTAACTCAATTTTTGGTGAATATACCAAGCATTTGCAATTGACATATTGCATATAATACTGTAAAAGTTTTCTTATACCACTCAATAGTTTTTCATAAATAGTTGTAGTATAGAGTTAATTCAATCTAACAGACCAATACCTTCCTTGGCAATGCTTTAATCAAATATAGCATCGGATGTTGATTTGCTGTTGTTGCCTCCAATAATAGCATACAAATGACGGTCGTATGTAACCTTTTTATTAGTCCACTCAATAAATTTTACGCCTTTCGTTTTATGAAACTCTTCTTCTTGGTTTTCTTCCAACTTCAGTAGGCCAATGATTTCTATTTAAATAGAAATAAATGTTTTGTTGTCTAGTAGATGTTTAACTAATATGCTAAGGACACTTGTATATCTGTCTGTAAATAAAATTCGCCCTTCATGATACATATCATATACCACGAACACAAATTCTACAAGAGACAAATTTTGTTAGTTTTTCTTTAATGAAAGGAGATACATTTTACCTCCAGTTTTTTTGTTAGCCGTAAGTGGGACGCCGAAGGTATATCACCCAAGACGCTGATAGTGCTAAAACCGGCATTGCATTTAACAATACAAACATTTGATGAAATAACAACACTTGATATTTCCATTCAAATTTTCGTACCTTTTTATTATGTGTGTTTTCAATATTAGTAACACTGTATTATAAATCAAGTTAATAAGTGAAATAATAGGTCCTAGAAAAGTGATCGAGAATATTGGTTTTTTGTTTATCTCTCGGAAATATGATCAGCTCGTTAGAATTTGATAATCTTTGTTAATCATAAGCGTTGAATTGATTTTATTTCTCACGTGATTTATAACGGAAAAATTAATCTACCCAATAATAGACAATAATTTTGTTAAAGAACATTCAAGAAAGATAACATCAGCCCAATACACTTCTATCACACAAATGATCAGTAGATTCTGAAGACTCAAATTAGATATGATCTTTTCTCAGCATTCTAATTTTTCTCGAAATTAATAGTCAGAGCTAGTCAGGGCTATTTTTGGAGTGTTGGTAGCAAATATCACTCCTAGCGTTAATATAACCACTGTCAAAAGCACAGAATTATATAAATTGATATATAAGTATTGAAGAGGTTTCGAAAATCTAATGACCAAGAATGTGATAAGATGACGGCCATTTGGATGATAGTATTGTTTAGTAATAAATTTTTGTTCTGTGTATTGGCTTCACAACAAGAATGACTCTTGTGTCACAATAAGAAAAATACTTGAAGAAGAACAAAATAGGCCAATTGGCACGTTACACGTTACTAAGATTCTAAAGAGTAATATATAAGTGCAGCGAAAAGAAATATCGTGGTTAAAAAATTTAGAAGCGCGTTTTAAAAAATCGCCTCATCCGACGAATTTGACACTGTTACAGAAACATCAAAACGGAGGTTTGTAAACTGAATTGAATGTTTTGTTTCGTACGCTTCATTTTTTGGGTTTATTTCGATATATAAACAACGGCTTTCTGAAGAAATTACTAGAAAATAGAAAGATCCTTTATCTAGAGCTGAATGTTCTATTCTAAGCATAATTGGAATATGTCTGCTTTACAATGCTATTGAAATATAAACTGCTGAAAAAAAATGGTTTTTAGTTTCAAATTTATTTTTATTCGGTCTTACTTCATAAAGTTTCTGATTGAGATATAGTGGAATATGTTTTTGGTAATTGGTCACGTTGAACATGTAATTTTTTTTATCCAGAATATCATATGTACCTACATAGTCACATCTTTTTATGGTTTGTCTCTTCTTCAACCGAATATTTGTTTTCCCCAGCTGAGTTTCAAATTCTAGTATGAACAGAATGAAATTTGAAAGTTATATTGAATAACAGGAATTATTATGCAATGTCAATATCAAGTCATCTTTTTATGAAGAAATAAAAAATCAAAACGCTAATTTTCTACCTGTTAATTTTTAATCATAAAACAACTAAAATCAATACAGTTTCACAACAACATATGAAAGGTGCTATGGAATATAACATGTATACTAGTAAGGCTGAGTTCTTCCTATTTGTTTTTGCAGCTTATTGTTTTCTATCATTCTATTGGTTCAATACTCAATTTTCCCTTAATGCTTCGTTTATTATCCTGTTTTCACGTATTATTTCCTTATATACTGTTATATATAGTCTTTTTGGTTTCTGTGCTGATTTCTTTTTTTTTTCTATGAACAACCCAGGAAGTGTATGGTAAAGTTAAGCTACAGAGCAGGATCTTTCCATTTTTCCATATCATCTTTTCCTTGTCTATGTATTGTCACCCTAAATATTTGATCATTTCGACTTATTACATTTTTCTAATATTACCAAAAAAAAGTGAAACTTGGTCCTCTAAAAGTAAATTAAATAGATTTCTAAACTTATTTATAATTCAATAACGTCCAATAGTTTTGTAACATTTAAATGAAACCTGAGTGTTTGTATTGTTATGGTTTCAAACTTATTTTCCAAATGAAATAAATACAATTTTGTTGAAAATAGCAATTTGTGAAAATAAAATATTAGCAAAGTTAGTCACTACCAAATATCGTATTTGATCTGTCTCGTTTTTCTACCGAATCCGTTGTATGTACCTCATTTTTCTCATATTATGTTTTCTGCCCTCAGGGTCTTCCTAATCTTTGAGAAATAGTGTTGTAAGTAGGTATTAGAGACGCCGTTGCTAAATCGATACTCGAGGCGATGACTGCTTTATTTATCTTTTTTAGACACGAACTCAGAGTTCGTATAAACATTTTCCAAATATGTACACAAAAGCTCACATTTTCTTTTACAAATGGAATTGGAAAAATTCCGGCAATATTAAATGTGTCCTTTTCGTTATTTTTAGTGCCAGTTGCGACAGGTGCAGGTCAGCATATTTGATTTTACAAGTTGATAATAGATGCAAGCGTTTTTTTTTATTTTCCGAGAATAGCTCAGTATATAAAATGAACTTTTATTGTCACAGATTGTCAACTTTGTATTCTGTGGTAAATAGCGACTTTCAAGCACATGTATACTGATAGTCTCTTTTTGCTAATGTGAAGAAGCGATAATCAAACCTCTTCATATGTTGAATTTATTGAATTTATCACGGGTTGTTTCCTAGAATTTCCAAACAAATCTACACATCTCTAAGTACGCAGTCATGGAAACCAAAAAATTGTCGTTGTAAAATATTTCTCATGTTGTCTTGTACACATTTTAGCATTAATATTGTTACGAACGAGTGTCCGCCATGGAGCCGGTCCTGACTAGATGTATGTAAAATTCAGTGAAGTGACGCGCGCGGCGCCTTTAACTTACTCTTTATAAACCACAGAATCCTTTTTTTATAACAGACTGTTTATTTACATTGTTTCTTTGGATAATTTCTAGGAAAATCTTTTTATTTATTTGTTTTGTTTGGGATATAAAAGGAGTTTGTGTACCACAATTTTGTTCAGTTTATAATGAATAGTAGTAGTGAACAGACCTAAATAGAAGTATCAGAGGAATTTAATTAGATTATTTAAGCTAATTACGTGATAGTGATAAGTTAATCATATCAATTAGTTTAGGGTAATGTTTAAATAAATCGAGAACGTACGAGACAGTTTTTATTAATTCACCCCACGAATAGAAATTGTATGAAGGAATTAAGAAAAACATTACAATATATTTGTCACATCACTTTTTTGGTTTGTCAACAGTAAAAAAGCACAAATAGATAATTTATTCTATTTAGAAGATTTCTTGTTCTTGTAATTTGGTTAAAGCAGTGTATAGGACAATAAGTATCTAATAGCAGCAACTTGGATGGAAGTAAAAAATGAAAGTTTTTTCCAAGTAGCAAGTAAATATGGTTTATAAATTTCAAAAGAAGAAATAGACTTGAGCTAAAGACGGTTTTTTGGAATGGGGAAGTATGAATGATTGGTTGCTTGAATAAGTAAACTAATTTTAAAAGTGAGATGCTTGGAAAATTTCGTATACTGATGAAACCACCCTTTTTTCAAATGTTTACTTTTTAAAATTTCTATTTTCTTAAAGAAAAAGGTACAACAATGAATAACGACAATTTTTCAGGTAGTAAATCTAGACCGATCTTACCATTGGATGTTTTTATAGATAAAAAAACCAAAGAAGCAGTGAAATCGTTCCCTATTGCTTATCGCACTAACAAAAACACTTGGATAATTGCAGATTTTTGTAACGATAATGAAATTTTCTTGTTTCCATCTTATCGTGAAGAGTTTAAAAAACTGATTCTAGAATATCTATAAAAAAGCAACAGAGGATATGATTCATCAAAATCTTCGATAAAGATTTGTAAGTAAACGAATCAATCAAACTAAGTTTGTGTCTACAAAACGAAACTGATTAAACAGTATTCCAACAACTATATCTTATTAATAATTATTTATACTTGGGGAATGTAGTTAAATTTTACTAGTCAAGTACAATTAAGCTCCCTAACGATAGCAATGGCAGGAAATAAATTTCGAGAATAGTAAATATATTCATACATTCAGTGAGTTTTTTCCTCTTTCCGCAGAATTTATTCTTGAATTTTTATCGATGCGATTCGTCAAGTTGGAAGTTGATTATCAAAAATCGATATAAATATGAATTATTTATTTGTATAAGAGCCAAATAGATATAGAAGAATCTGCGGCGGTATGCAGTACAGTTTAGTAAACTTTGAAATACTAAGTAAAAATGCTACCGTCGCAATATTGTTGGTATCGCAAGAAATATGTACATTTAAACACTACCTATAAATATTTTTACGATTTTTACTGATAGCAACAATTTTTTCCTTTTTTTAAACAAAGACTGATACTGATAGATACTGCAAATTGAGAAAAAACGAGAAAATTCCATCCAAATCATGTAAATCTTATAATTCTAATAATCGTACTATTGACATTCATATTACATTTTTGGTGTTTGACATCGTTGGTAGCATAAAAAATTCAAATTATTTTCTGCTTGTAGTTGAAATGTAATGTATTTGAATAGGAAAAAAAATATTAATCGGTTTCAGTAGTATGCTTTAAAACAAACTAATATATTTCTTCTTATTGCAGTTCAAAATATTGAAATTTGAAACAATACTTAACTGATTGTTCATAATAGGGTGAGGATGGCCCCAAAGAACGGTTGCTGGTACATGTTTAATTACACGAACCCAATAGCAGCGGTTCGGATTACAGCTCTCTAACAAAAAATCCAACAATAGTGGAAACGGTCTGTGGATTACACCTCTCTTGTTTCAATTGCGAGCAATTAAAGACGTCGATATTGACAAAAAGGTCAATTGGAGTCACGTTCTTTGAGATGTAATTCAATATTCGTCGCAATATTAGAAAGGAGAATAGTAGTTTTCTTCTTCAAGGAATGGCAGACCCTTTTTCAAATCATGAATATATATATATATATATATATATATATATATATATATATATATATATATATATGTTATGGTATAAATATATCCAAAATAAATTATTAAATAATATTAAGATATAAATAAAGCAATAAGTTCAGTTCTGTTATTCGGTTATTTAGAGCAGTTTATCACAATAAAATAAATAACATTCTTTATATTAAGTTTTGGCCAACACTATATTCTAAATTATTATTTAATTTTGACAAATCCTGTATAATCAAAGAATTTAATCCACAAATTGACAGATAAAAACAGGGGCACCAACTTCAAAAATTTGTGTGACATACCAACATAATTTAAGGTTATAAATGATAAAATATAAAAATTTTGACAACTGCAATGATAAAATTAATAACATAGGAATGAAATAAATACAACAAAGAAATTATAGAATAATATTATTTGAATAAAGTCACAATAATTTAAAAATTTAGAAATGACAATTTAGTAACTAACTTTTAAAATAAATATCATTGGTTAAATAAAAAAAAATGAATGAAAAAAAAGAAGGAAGAAGAGATTAAGTATTTCTTTTAGTATATAATATTTAAGTTCACATTTCCATATAATTTAGTTTTATGCGTGTAATTACGAGTATGAATGAATGAATGATTATTTGTAAAATAAAATAATTGTAATAGCTAGTTAAGAAATTGTATATTTTGAATATTTTATTCATTATAAAGAACAGACCCGGTCTTAAAACTATTATCATCTGACCTTATAACCATAACAATTTATCGCAATAAAATTTTTCAATTTGACCTCACAATATAATAATACCCTGCGAATAAAAAAAATAATAATAACATAATAAAATAAAGATATTCAAATAATTATTAATGGCGCCCAAATTAAAATGTTTCAAAATTAGTTTTTTTTATTGTTTTTAAGAGAAAGATAAATTTTGACGTTTCGACTTTTCTTTAAGTCTTTTTCAAAATATTTTGATAAAGCAAGCTTTAATAATATCAAAAATCAACTGAAATCTTAATTAATCATTTTATTATTGTTATACATTTATACATATTTCTTATATTGTATTTAACCATAATTTCAGTCCCAGACGATGAATACATAAGTATTCGAAAGCACGGAAAATATATTGAAGCTAGCCCACTTTGATGTTTCCTTGCCACGTTCCCAATAAAAAACTACTTTTTACTATAAGTGGTTCCAGAAGTACCTGTCCCAACAAAGAAAACACAAAAATTATGGAAAAAAATTATATTTATTTTTCAACGTTAGAAAGCGTTTTTATAATAAGAATCGTCAAGCTTCTCAAAATAGCCATTAAATGCAGACATCACCTTTATTTTCTCATGTCTGGGATCAAAAAATAATTCGAGAGGGCTTAATCTGGCGAATAGAGTGCATGAGATAGCAATCCAAATTTTAATTCATCTATTTTGGCCATTGCAATGAGGGATGTGTGAACTGGTGCATTTTCTTGATAAAACAACACTTTCTTCTTGGCCAAATGCGGCAGTTTTTGCTTGATTTCTTTGCTCAAAAGCTGCAATACGTTCGCATAATACTCGCCGTTGATAGTTTTTTCGTTTATTTTATTATTATCCTAAAAAAACCCATTCAAAAACACATCCCAAAAAACCGACGCCATAACCTTACCTGTATATGGAACGATCTTTGCCTTCTTTGAAGACGGATTTAATTGTTCTTTTGTTTCGGGTGTGAAGTGATGAACTCACGTTTTATCCATGGCTATGAAACAATGTAAATTTCGGCTTTATTTCTGTGAAAAATTGCCTAACAATCGATGGAAAGATTTTCACGATACCGTTCGTAACAATATGTCTAAGTACAAGATAACATTCCATTAAAATAATAATAAATAATCTCGTATTTTATCACATTTCAAATTGCGGAATATTTGGTGATGAAATAATTAAACAAAAAGTATTTATTCAACTTAATCACGCATTTGAGTTTCGTGTGATGATGTTTCTTGAAATTTTCTATATCGGTCTGCTTAATGTATATAACTAAATAAAAATTCCAAACTGCTAAGAACTTTGCGATAAAAACTCACTCACCGACAGGAAAAATATGAACTTTAGCATCACCTTCGCATTATCTATCATTTCCTCGTGAAATTTTAACGCTTGAAGGAAAAAAATAGAGAGGAGAAATTTATTCCAGATTAACTTTTTCTTGTGTAGATGAGTTATACGGGAAGGCGGACACAAAAATTTTATCCGGATATTAAATTCTATTCCAATATCAGCTGTGAAGTTGCCTTCTCAGGTAAAATCAAAAAATGAAAAAAGTTATTAAATAGAACTGAGTTATTGTGAGTAAATATATTCGATGTATCTAAAAATTCTGTGTTATTATAGCCATGGTAACTTGAGAAATCTTTGTTCTTAAAATGTTTAAGTTTGAATTTTTTTTTATTTGAAATTTATATTGTTGTATTTTTAGAACAATAATCAAATCTGGAACAATCAATTCATCCGTAAGGTCTTGTTTGATTGTTTCAATATAATCAAGAATCTGGTGGACATTTAATATGGTTTTTCTACATGTTTTTATCACTTCGGAAATTTGTTTATATTATTATGATTTCAACCAATTTCAAAAAATTTCTTTTAATTTATTTATTAGTTTGCTTACTTTCTAGAATTCTAAAAATTCCTTTCTGGCATAAATTCGTGCTGCAGCGAGAAGTCAGTTTATAATTCTTAGCGAACGAAACGATAATAGTAAAAAGTAACCGGTGAATTGGAATGAATTATAAAAATAGTTAATATTCATTTATATAAGTAGCGATAAGTTGATTATTATAGTGTCTAGTGTAAGTGTGTTAATAAAATAAGTAAGAAACAGCGTGTATAAATTCATCCAACAGTTAAAAATGGTTTAAATAAACAAGAAACCCCGCAATACTCATTTTTTTGTTTTAAACAATTTTGAGTTTATTGCATGTGCTCTCAGATTGATTTTTGAAATCAATATATTACTTCTATTTTCATACATTACTGTCCGCTTTTAATTTGATTTTAAAGATGCAAAATTGTTATCATTTTTCTGAGTTGTATTGTATTGATGTATTGGTTTCTGAATCTTTACGGCATCAATTGATTAACTGACATTTTTCGATTCTGCAAACAAGTTGTGGTTTGACAGTACCTCTAATTAGTAATGAGAATCATTTTAATATTGCAATATTGCATTTTTGGTACATTCCCATTCATTTATTAAAGACATAATCCTAAATCTATAGTAAACATTTACGTGTATGTTGAGAAGGGATATTATCTATGTTTCATTAGTTATTTGGTTGTTGAGATTCTCTAATCATTACACCAGCTTTTCCAATTCCAATTTGAAGAAATCGATAGTATATATTCCTTTTCTTTCGGGAGAAATAAGTATAAACTTAAGAGTCCATTACAGACTGGAAAAGAAGTTTTGATTCTAATATTTTCAATATTAGGAGCGAAACCGTTCTAAGTCTTCGCTCTCAAAATAATAACATTACAATGTGCATTAAATGATCTAATAGAAGAAGTATGTAAAAGGACGTTTCAGCTTCCCCATTTAAGATTTATGTGTGATGCCGATAGATTCACAAACTGCTAATTTTATATGGCTTAAACATAATTTTGTAAAATATACTAAAACAAATGAGTGATTACTGTAAATAATTACACCAGAAATTAACTATTTTGACTGAAAATATTTTATTATTTCTGTGCCACACTCATATGTATAGTCAAAAATATGGTGTATTTTCATATTATCATCAATATAATTTCATTGTTTGATATTTTCTGAAAATCCAAACAATTGGTTAAGCCGATCACGTTATTTAAAATTGAAAAATTGAATACATATACTTTGTGAACTATATTTCTAATTTCTCATTCAGATCAACCCACGAGTTTAGTGTTACTTTCCTCAATCATATTCCCATAAACTATATTACGATGAGAATGAATGATATCAATTGAAAATAATTCCTTTTCCCTTAACCTACTCTATATAAAAAAACGATCTCATACTTGTGAAGCGTGAAGATAATTTTAAGCCCTACGTCGGTTTTTGAGGAAATCTCTGTAATCGACAGCTCAGCTGCTAGTTTATATAGGTGATCTACTCTTCTGATTATTATTCGTAAGAAAATTTTATATTTCCAATTTGTTAGGATTTATTTCGTATATCGCTCCTACGTTTAATAGCTATAAGTTTGAGTAGGAGTTTTATTGAATTTCGGTAAGGGAATTTCATTTATGTACAGGATGTGATTCGAAAAATTTCCAGACAATGTGTTTATCGAGGCAGTACAATATAAGGATTTAGATTCAAGAAACCTAGAAACGTTGGGATATTCACATTGTTTATTCCGTTTCTCATACCTTCTGAATCGGGTTTTCGCATAGGATAACTTTGTTTCTGTTTAATGCTTCAAAAGTAAGAAAACATTTGTTGAAATCAACGCATACTTTCACACACATGCACACAACACACACTCATACACACACACACACACACACACACACACACACACACACTTTTGGGTACAGCCTCTAGGAAGAGCAATTTTTCTTCAGAAAACTGGAATTTTCATCACAATGCCTAATGAAAATTTCACAAATTTCCAAACGTCTGAGACGTGATCAATTTGCATTTTGTATGGAGCAGCTGTTCTTTCTTTAAAAACTTTACAACAAACGACTGACTAACATTTTGATGTAAGCCAGTTTGTCTTCTAGTTTCGTTTCTAATGACAGCAAAATATCTCTCTGCATAGCCGCTGATTTCTGAACTTCTCGGTTTTAGAGCATCCTCTTCCTTTAAACTTTGATTTGAAGTCTGTAGCAACAATTATGCTTAAATTGCTTCTATGAATTAGAATATTTATCCATCCTATTCTAACCGCACGCGCGGTTAGAATCCCATTTGAAATCAACTGACTAAAATGACTAAAATTACTGGTTCACAATTTCATGAAATAAAATTGAAACGCTCTAATAAGGTATTACCGCTTTGAATTGTTACCAAATTAGTCAAAATTAATAATTGTATAGTTTCGGTTGATCCAATATTATTATTCCAAAGAATAACAGTCGGCAAGCAATTTAAGAGAAATCTTGAAGAATATCTTCAATCACTGTATGACAATATGTTATCTATCGACTTGCATCTCCATAATGTGACGTTTATTATTGATGGTGGATTTCTCTCACATCGAGTCGTATAGAGTAAAGAAGATTCAATTATATTAGACAAATACGTTGAGTATTTACAAACTCATTGTAAATCGGAGATTACTGATGTATTTGATGGATGGATTTAATGGATACTCAGATTACAGCAAAAACATAAGAGCAATGGAGCAGAAGAGAAAACTGCTGCACTTTTAAAAACATACGAAGTTTGTTTCGACGAAGCAATGATGGGACCAATTAGTCAAGAAAAATTCCTATCAAACCGCAATAATAAAGAAAAGCTAATCACTATGCTTATTGAAAAATTACAAGCTGTTAATATCAATACAAAACAGGCCAGAGATGATGCGGATGTTCTTATCATTGAGACAGCAATTGAAGAATCGAAACATGAAAAAACAGCTATAATAATAGGTGAATATATAGATTCACTTGTAATTTTGATTGAGCGTACAGGATATCATAAACAAGAAATTTTCTTTAAAAAAATTGGCAAAGCAAATGTTAAAACAGAAATATGCTCCTTAAGAAGATTCGATAGATATCCTCATTCAAAAAAATATATATTGTTTATTGTTTAACTTGCAGCAGCATTTGAAGAAGAAAACTGTCCAGTCCAAAGATTATTTGAAAGTGGATTGCAAACCTTATTAGCAGTTTATAATGCTCCAAAGTTTGTGGACAGTATCGATTATCTCCACTATGCACAATACGTCAAGTTAACAAAGCTCAATAAACCTGTGCAGTTAACAAGTCTCCCACCAACAAGCGGAGCTGCTCACCAACATTTCAATCGTGTTTATTATCAAGTTCATACTTGGTTAGGACATGATTTGGGACCCAAGGAATGGGGTTGTGCAATGCGTAACGGGTTGTAGGGTTGCAGGCTGCAGTGCTCTTTACCTTGTGGCCACTGTAATGAACAAGCTTGTTTTAATGTTGTACCATATGAAACAAATGTTAATGAAAACAGGATCTTTGATCCAGAAATCATGGAAGAATTGGAAACAAATATCATTGAGGACGATAATGAAGACGATAGCAACCTTGGAATTTCAGAGCTGCGGGAAGACGACGACGATGAAAAACAAGAAAATGGAAATTAGAACTCATTGTCCTCATAATTATTTTTCATTTGTTTCATTTTAATTTAACAATCAAAAATGTATTACTTTTTTAATAAACATTAATTACATTTTTATTTGTTTTCAGTTATTTTTATTTATTTAAGAATAAATGTATAGTATATATAGTATTGTATATTATAAATGAGATTTGAATTTTAATATAATTGAAATTTTTCTCTCTACGTTTTTAAAATTACACGGGCAGTTAAGTGCTATGAATGGATACTTTATTGGAAATGAATAATTAAGCAGAAAATATTTAAATATAATGTAATTGTTGATAAAAAATGAGAATTATTTATAATTATATATTTAGCAGCAATTTATGAACTTTATAAGAGATTATTTTGATCGGGACCACCAGTTGATTTCAAACGGAATTCTAGCCGCGCGTGCTCTGCCCTCTATATCAGAAACGTTCCACCTTTTGAAAAAATTTTTAAAACAAAAATTGTAGAGAATTTAATGCTCTACAATATTGATGATTACTACAAATAGCGTATAACCCTTAGGAAACGTGTTATTTGCAAAAAATTGCTTTTTTTTTACTTTTGACACCTGATTTTTGTTGTTTTGAGAGGAGAGGAGTTTTAGGATGTGAAATGAATAAGTTAAAAGTTTTTATAGCTGGGTATCCCGATTTTCCGAAACTCTTGCCTTAATCCACCTAAAACGACTGGGTAATTATTATGCATTCTACTGTTTTTATTAAACAATTTTAAGAGGGTGATAGAACATTCTCTGAATAATTTGATTAAGGTAAATAATCGGTTATGAATAAAATATCAGAAAGCATCGAAAATAATCGAATATTTTACGAACAACGAGACGTGATCTGCGAAAAAATCACGAGAGCGTAACTCGACTTGTTTTTAAGGATTACGTCGAGTTAAGAGTGGAAAATAATAAGCTTAAGGTATGGCTTAAGATACTCAGTTGAAAAAAGACCAGTAATTTGTAAGATGCTTCCAGATTTTGTCAAATTGCTTAGAGCGGAGAAGTAATGATTGGTTGGATTTGGAGTTAAGAGCAAGTTATTAGTTAGTGCAATATAGTATAATTGAAAATATTGCACTTTTTGAATCATTATCATATCTATCTGAGTTTACTTCACTGTGAGATAAAAAAGGTTGGCAATAGCAAAATAAACAGTTTTAGTGAATGAATATTCGTAATTGCAAAATATCGATAAAAAATTTTAATAAATTTTGACAACAGACATTCAAAAAAAGCAGATGAATTGATTAATATCTTCCGTAATGTTTACACTAAAATCCAGAGGAATATCTATGAATCCATGCAAATTATTCCCACTACTCAACATCAGTACACATTTGTTTTAAATCTGTTATTGGCTGACATAAAAAAGTCATTCCAAACTTATGGTGTATATAGATGGGTCTGGTTGGAACGGTTGATCTCGATTTATGTTTTATCAATTCAAAAGTTTGATTTTTATGACGGCTATTAGCATCGTAAGTAAAAATACTTCGTCTGAAAACTTCACTAAAAATAAGCCTGTTGAAATATACACGAAATAAGTATTACTTTTACAATATGAATTTTTCGACACAGAATACAAACAGAATTTGAAATAACTTTATATTGGATATATGATTTCAATTTCGAATCTTTTTTTTTATTTTTATTTCAATTGCGTAAATCTCGTATTAATGCAAGAATATATCCAGGAGAATATTTATTATGGCTATAAATAGTACGCGATACTGGATTTTATTACTTTATATCTTTGCTCTCCACTTTACTGAGGTAATTTGAATCACAGCTTGATTTATCAGCGTATAGAGAAGTGCTTAATATTATGTTCTAACTGGATTGTCTCAATTTGTCTTTTATGGAAAATGCTTTTGGGAATCTTATCTTTTTTTGGAATGTAATATTAAAAACATATAATTATATAGTTGAGGAGATAAGCTTCATTATTTGATAGCTCAGGAACAATTAGTGCAAAATATGGAGAACATTGTTATGTATGGAGTTATAAATTGGATATGGTCAGTATGTTTTCAGTGTAGACTTCGGGTTATTTCACGAGGTATTGAAAGACATTTCTGGTTGTTTTGGGTCAATTAGCTTTTTTTAATATATTCTTGTGACATGCTGCTTCCATTTTTTCTTCTTCGTATTTCCTATTGTAGAATAGCTGTCAAAGTTTCACATTCGGTTTTTCACTAGCTATTGAATCAAAGGTTTCTGTTCCTATTATATCATTCGCTGAAGCATTGAGAAGATATTTGAACACATCTTCCATGTCTTCTTGTCATTTCTGTCCATTCGAATTTTCGGAAAGTTAAGAGTTACTGTCAATTATTTTCTCTCTTTTTTATTATTTGAAACGTTTTTCTAATATTTTATTCAATGATAAAATAAGTAATTGCACACAAATTGAGTGAAGTAAATACATAACATATTTACACAATATTTCCTCTTGATGAATTTAACCAAAATAATTTTGAAATTTTAAATTGCACTGTATCTCCTCAAAACGTTAACAAAACAATAAAAAGATTTATAGTTGGATATGCCTTTATTGTTTCTCAAAATATCAATACACCTTTGCATGGGTTTTAACAAATTGTCGAGACATTTTTTCCATATACGAGGATATATTGAAAAATTCTTAGCCTACTATAGAACCAAATAAAATTTCAATCTCAAAATATTTTATTACTCAATATATTTTCCTCTCAATTGAATACATAATTATTACATCGAACCTGCAACGTCTTTAAACCTTTCAAAAAAAATGTTTCTTCTTGCTCTGCAAACCAGACCTCCACAGCTTTTATTACCTCCTCGTTGGAAGAGAACTCACGACCTTTTAAACTTTTTTTCAATCAAGGAAAGATGTGATGAAAGATAATAGTCGGATGGAGCTAAATCTGGTGAATAAGGGGGTTGTTCTAGAAATTCAAATGGTAAATCATGAATTTTTTGCATGGCAACATGATATTTGTGTGCAGGAGCGTTGTCCTGCAAAAACAAAACACCTTTGGATAGATTTCTGCGTCTTCTCTCTCTAATTTTTTAGTGGTCGAATAGTAATCTTCAGTTATTGTTCTACCCTTATCCAAAAAATCAATCATGATTACTCCATGGTAATCCCAAGAAACTGAAGCAAGAACTTTTCCAGCAGATTTTTGGACACGAAACTTCTTAGGTCTTGGAGAACCAGAGTGTCTCCATTCCATCAATTGTTGTTTTGTTTCTGGATCATAGAAATGTACCCAAGTCTCATCCATATGAACAATTGGGTTTAAGAAGTCTACATCGTTTTCAAATCGAGCACAGATCGAACGCGATGCTTCTACCCTTGCACGCTTTTGTCAACATTCAAACATTTGGGGATTCATTTTGCAGCAATTTTTCTCATGTCTAAATTGACGTGAACTAGATGATGACTGCATTCGTATGAAATATTCAGTGCTTCAGATATCCATTTTAGCTCTATTCGACGGTCTGATAAAATCGTGTCATGAACTGCAACGATATTTTCGGGGACTGACACAGAAACTGGTTTTCCGATCGGTCCTCATCTTTAATGGAAAAGTTACCTCTTTTAAAGCTTGCAGTCCAATTTTTCACGGTCGCATACGAAGGACATTGATCACCAAGGGTATTAAGCATATCTTCGTAAATCTGCTTACGTCTTAACCCTTTTAAATACAGATACTTGATGATGGCTCGATATTCCAATTTTTCGATTTTCACGCTTTTGGTGGACATCTTTTTACTTTTCCTTCATTTCGTAATTGTGATTTACTTTTTCGACGTCAAACTTCATACTGACACTTCTAAGTTATTGTTCGTTGCTATGGTAACGCAATATTATGTTTATACATGGAACTGGTCTAGGCTAACTAGATATCAATACATCATCGTAAACTTACAAAACATATGGTTTGAACGTATCAATCGCTCTTTCAGGTGTAGAAAAACGTTGACCGTGCAATTTATTTCTGCTTTGCAAAAATAAGAAGAAATAATTGAGTGCCAATCGAGGACTTTTCTCGATATCTCAACACTCTTTCCATCACATCCATGTAATTTACGCAAAAACGACTCTTTCCGCTAAGCATGATATGACTTCAATAATTTATCCAATCTCGATGCTCCCTAGCGAATACTGATCTTGCTATACGATGATCTGACTAGAGTTTTGGTGCTTTTGTTGACACCTAACAATTCAACCCATCATTTAACCGTCTTCTTACATAGACGGATTTTTTCTAAACTATTTCGATTCTGTATAGCTGTTTCATTTTGTAACGTCTGTATGACCATGAAATACTCATATAAGGCGCTAGTTACCCAATCTTCTTCTGAGTACGTACGATTCAGTTGGAGGATGCAATGTATCACCGATGTCGAAACCACTGTGCTATACTAATTTGTTATATGTTAACAGTAAAATCTTCTACAGTTCTCTTTCACAGCATCTCCAAAGTTTTTATCAGTAAAAACAAGAAATGTTAAATCTTATGTAGCTGCTAATTTTTAAAAAATGTGCATTCAAAGATTCAAATTGTCCACGCGTTTTAGCAATTCGCCCTCATTTATTTAAAACGAATTTATTCTACCTGGCTGTTGTACACCGTATAGTAGATGATTTATAGACTATGTTACACTACACGCACCCATATTCCAGTGTTCCAATGAATCTAATGGAGTACAGGATTTGTGCTGGATGGCTAATCGAACCTAATTTAGACTAGTATTTTGTCAATCTGTAAATGCAATTAATTATCCACTATAATGAAGTTTGGTACGCGTTATCATGAAGAAAAATGGAATTTTCGCCTAAGAATGACGTAAAAAGCAGAACAGGGAAAGTTAGTCCAAGGCAAAGTATTGCAATGTTTTTCTTATTTATTCTATTCGTGAGGTGAGGTGAAATTAATTTATTTAGATACCTTACTATCACTTAACCAACTTAAATAATTTATTTGAATTATTCGATTACTTTCTACTTTGTTTTGTCACTACGATTATTTATTATTTAAACTGAACTAAACTGCTCTACATAAACTCCATATATATCCCAAAATAATTCTCAAAAGTTCTAGAAAAATAGAGAAACAAAACAAATAAATAAAAAGACCTTCCTAGAACTTATTCAAATTCAAACGATATAAATAAACAGCTTGCTATAAAAACTTATATGAACTTTGTAATTTGAATGTTCTCTTTTCAATAGTTTCTAACGCAATCTATATAGTTTTTGTTAAAGTAATATGGCTTAAAGTTCCGTATATAATTTTTATTATTAAAGTTAACATATCGAAAGAAACTCTCATAAAAAATCATACGTTCATGACCTTGTCATAAAATAATTTTGATTTTTTGGGTGGAAAGGGCCAGAGAGATAATGCCATTGTAAAATCCTGATGTTTCCTTCTTATATATTTTATTCAAACAGAAACTTTTCCCTGTTTTTGTACAAGAAACCACTCGAGAGTTTCCGTATTCTCTGAAAAAACTTCTTGATATTTTTACCACATTTGGTTCACAAATGTATATAATCAATTTGCTCCGCTGGATTGAGCACAATTTATCATCAATTCTCGTGTGTTGTTGTTATTAAATATATTTTTTAGATACTTCTACCACTAATGATCATTGAAATTTTCCAAATAAATGCAAGTAAGTGAATGGTAGGAGAATATAGAAAAGTGACTCGAGGGGTAGTACTATATGGTTTTTCCCTATATATGTATCTAGTTTATGCAGCTACTTGAGAGCCAGTATCTCGAAATATGTGTAACAAATTGAACCAAGGAATATCAAAAGTTGTGAAGTAAGATGCATTAAATATAAGAGATCCTACATAATTAACATTTTTAGTCAATTTATAGTAGAGTGTGCGCAAAAACACAGACTTCTAGTCCATATAACATATGGATGTCGTATGTGGTGAATTTTTGTGTCCTCGTCGAATAATAGGTTCTAACAGTAGGATTTTAGTCAGTAGATTGAAGGCAGACTAAAATATTTTATTGCACGTTTCACTGGACACTTTAATTGATATTCTAACCAAGAGAACTTGTAGAGCACATTCAATGGAGAATTATTCTCAGAAATTTTAATTCAAATATCTCGATAATATTTGATGTGGACGTTGAACTTCATCGTTGGATTCTACATGTCGGAATAGTTTTTAAAGTTGACTTACATAACAATAGCTTATTCCTCAAACAATCCAGATAGTTGACTAAATTTAATCCCAAGATATTTTCTTCTCGTGAAGAGGTATTATTTACAAAAGAAATCTCCGGATGAATTTCACTATATTCGACCTTCTCCCTCTATGCAATTTCATACTCAAAGTCGACGTATTTTTACCATTGCAGAGGCCTGTCGAAATTAGTTTGAAGGATTTGTACTGCAGTTTGAGGAAGTGTGAAGCTACTTAATTAGTGTGAACAGCATATGCTGCACTAAGTGTATTGTCTGAAGTGAGTTTGTTTATAAAATATATAGGAGCTGTTCCAAAACACCTTAGAGATCACCTGTTTTTATTGGATCTATTTTTAAGGTAGGATTTTGGAATGAGAAAATAATTTAGTGAAAGTAATTTCCTGATTTCGTGAAGTAGGCAAACTTCATCAAATGTCTGATTTACATCAAGGTACATCCCAGAAAGGTGTTTTTTTCCAAGTCAGGTATGATTTTATTTGTTGTCCCTTGTACTTTCTCGATAGTAGCTAGTTCCTCCCGGAATACAAATTGATTCTTTAGAATAACTTGTCTTTTATTAAGAATCGGTATAATTCTAATTGGTCTATGGGAAGTAGCTCCTTCAGTCCGTTCCCTAGGTTTATATTTAAGGATTATTTTAGCTAGTTTACAGTGAAATGTTATTCTACTATAAGTTAGATACTACATACAAGTGTTTTCTACATTAAGCTTTACTAAATATTTCAAAGTTTTTTATGTAAATGTTGATGGATAAAGCTCAATAAGTTAATTTCACACTTAAGACTTTATTACATCACTTATTACACTAATTATAACATTACAAACACTGTAATAGCTAACACTACTCCATATCACTTCTTTACCGCCTGGATTACTTGTATTGGCGCGAATCTACAATATCCTTTTAACTTCCCTACTGTGAACTCCTGCCTGCTTTTGCATTTATTCTAGAACTTGCTAGAATAAACAAATTCTATTCAGAAACTACTGTCCAGTTAAAGTTAGTTTCTTCTCCAGAAATAATTAGAACATAGTTCATGGCTATACAATAATAGATGGAGTTTCTATGTGTCTTTGATGTATTTCAGGCGTTGAATTGTTCTTTGTACTTGTTTTAGAGTTATTAGATTTTTATTCACTTCATTGGAGATTATGTTCTCTCTTCCGTCTCCTTGGACTGCTGGGCAGTCAACGAGAGTATGTCCAATTGTGATTGTTACAACACACTTGCTATTTGGGTGGGTACTCTTTGGATATTCTATAATCACAAGTTATCGGAGTGTCGATGTTTCAATTTGTTTTAGTCGTTCGGACATTAGACGATCTATAAATTACGGCTTGGATTATTTTTAATTATTTTGTTAACGACTCCATTCTATTCTGACCAGTGTTCTTCAACCTTTTTTATGCTATATCCTACCCAAGCCATTCTAAAATTCTCATGCCTCCCTATGAAACATATACATAATTTTTAATATTGAAAAATTGGATTGTTCAATAGAGAAGCTTGAATGATAGGTTTCAGGAAGAAATCACTAGAAATTGTTAACGTAACACATTAAGTGAATTTTTAAAACATAATGGAAAACTAAAATTCAGATTCGAAATAATTTTGATGAAGATTTCAATTGAAAGCGGAATCTCCCTTGACCCTTCAACCCCTAAAAAATGATAACATTAAATTAAAAAAAAGTCCAAATTAATACGAAATCTACGACTAAATATACAGTGGTTGTGAAAAAAATAAATGCTTCTCAAATTCCATGGGTGTCTGTCAGCTGACACGTGACGTTTCCTGTTCAATACACACCTATAAATTTGATTAAATTATGGAACGATAAATGATTTTCATCTATTATGAAACCACAAACATTTTAATTACGTCTGTAGATTAATGCATCAGGATAAGAGCGTGAAGTCATCTTTTTCTTTTATCATCCCCTTCATTCGGAATTATCATACTTTTTATTGCGACCAATTATTTAATTAAATTGAATGGGACTTTTTAACAGGAAAAACCAAGATAAAATAATTTCATGACTTTTTCTCGCCAGCGAAGTGTTCAGTAAAACTAATTTTTGGACATTAGCATATTTCACTTTCTGAATTATTGGAGTGCATGTATACACTATATGTACAAATTTTTATAGAAGCTTACTCTTTTAGGGTATATCTAGTTATTTAACACGGATTTACAGTCAATGGTATATCTTGTCATATATTTTATAACTGATTTTCTAATTCACAATTAAAATAATCATTCTAATTATATTGCGACAAGAATATTCTAAAGACACAACTCACGGACTTTGTCTTCAATTGAATTTTCTGTCTGTATTTTGATAATAAAACCTGGAAGAAATTGAATACGTTCATTTCCTTAATTCATTGAAATTATTTCGCATATTGGACAAGTCTCATCATATTTTAATACAGAGTGTGCGAAAGTCTTTTTGTCTAAACAGTAACGCTGCAGCACACGAATTGTTTTTAATTAATACGTATTTGTTGCTATGGACCGTTCCCTTAGCAACAACATTCCTAACCTTTTCCAACATATGTCGTATGTAGGGTCATTGGAAAGTTCATGAACAGTTGATCTCAACATAACCTGTGTTATTATTCTTTCTACCCTGGTAGATCGCTGGGTAAATGTGATCAGCTGACGGGTTGTTCACTTTTTCTATGGAGCTGTATAAATTATTTATTCCCCTTAAATTGCTTTCTACTATGAATTCTCATAAGCAGCATCATTGATAGGTTAGGTGTGAGGGTGTTGATCGTTGATAACTGCTCAATAACAAATATTAAACATATAGAATCTATTATACAACTAAATAAATATTTTAGAGAAATTAACGCACAAAGAAATTTCCACCGAAAAATGACGTGTAGTTCGGAAACAGTGATCTAAATATCGTTCGGGGTAAGGATCCGCAATCAGCTGATAGGTGATTTACCTGACCCCGGGTTATAGTGTACAGGAAATTGTACTTCTCAAGTTACTCCAAGAACACGTAAACAAACATTTTCGACAGACATTTCAAAGAAGAAAACTGAAAGGAAAATTCATTTAATTTAATAGGAAAAATACAAAACTTTCACGTTATTAGTGTGGCGGAACCAGTACTTCGTTAAAGAGATTTTAATATTTTTTTTTCTCTAGACATGAATCCACTTATCTAAATTCGACGCGAAGTAGTCGTCAGTCGTTTTCATTATTCATTCATTAGTTAGACATTAAAAATTAGTAGTAGCGACAAGAAATTTCTAGGAAAACAGCACTACTCACGTCTTGAAATCTCGGACCTGCGCATCTTTATGCCAAAAATTCAACTTTCGGTGATTGTAGTGTAATATACTACAGTATTAATTCATTTTGTGTAGATACAAAAATGTTTTGAAATAATTTGAAATACTAGGCTGACTGATACGATATACGATTTTTAATACAAGTTTTTCATCGTTTTTTTTTGAACTTAAAACAAATAATATTATTCATAAAGATCATCTAATTAAAGTCTTTATCACTTCCAATTACAAGTCACAAAAATTGAATTGTTTTGTTTTTGACAAAGTTCCTGTAACTCTATACACAATCTCTGACAACACCGTTTTTGTTAAATAAATTCGAAGAGAACCCTTTCGATATAAAAATTCATCAGTTTTATACCAAAATGCTAAGATCTGAGCCAAAATATTTATGATGCAACAACTTTTTGAAGTAGTCGGATCAACAATCGCTCAAGATTAAAATCATTATATGTTTCATAGCTGTCAAACAGATAGTACAGAAAATCTGCTACATTAATTCAGATTTTATACACCAGTTCCTTTTCAACATTTTTTTGAACAGTAACAAGTTTATTCTAGTCTTTTCCACAACTATGTATATTTGAGCTCACCCTAAAGTTGATTTTCTAACTTAATAACAGAATAATATTTCACAATTCATTAAACCGTCGCAATTACGGCGACCCTTTTAAACAAACAAAATTAATTCATTTGGCAAAATTCACCGCAACAGTAGATAAGCAAACTAATAAACTCTCCATCTCATCGTATTACAGCCCAAACAAACAGATCAATGTCATAAATACCTAAATTAGAGGAAGAACTTTAGAAATGAAAATACGGATAATGTAGCTTTGTTAAATGATTATTGTGATTGGGGTGCTATATTGTTGCAATAACTGGTACTTGAGTAGTAGTATCATGGAATTCTTTCTTATTATTTTTAATCACGCTAAAACATTTTTAGATTTAATTATTGTAATCGATAATTCGAAATATTGGAAATACTTTTTCCGATAGCTCCTCTCAAATAAGTTTTGGTCCTGTGATTTGCATAACATTAATCTTTCAGGAAGCCTTATAAGAAGAAATCACAAATTGTGTGCAATTTGTGTGTGTGTGTGTGTATGTGTGTGTGGCATATGAGAGAATTAGCTGCTGCTCTTCCTTATAGTAGCTAAGATTTTATATCTTCTTCCTTCTAGTGGGCGTCATTCGCTCTTCTTCTTTCAATGGAACGCAGTTCCATAAGGACTTCCGTGACAAACGAATTGATAGCATTCCAGGCAGCTTCTGATGACAGCATTTCTTCTACTATTGTCTCTGGCTGGATTCTCTTCTTTAGGATCGTCTGCAGCTCATCTCGTTGTGGATAGAATCGTGGGCAGTCAAAGAAAACGTGCTCTGCGTCTTCATTGATTCCTGGGCAGGACGGATACTCCGGAGAATCATCATGCTTGAAGCGGTGAAGATATGTCCGAAAGCATCCATGTCCTGACAACATCTGCGTCAGATAATAGTTGACCTCGCCATAATTCCGATTCATCCAAACGTCGATCTTTGGTATGAGCCGGTATGTCCATCTTCCTTTTGATGCTGTTCTGCTGTTCTACCGTTCTTCAACTCTGAGTTCCTCGGCACTTAGTGTAGTTGACCTCTTTCGTTGGTAAAGGTTCCTTCTTTCCTCAGCTAGAACTCTGAGTGGTAATGTTCCGGAAATGACACAGACTGCTTCCTCCGATATTGTGCGGAAGGCGCTGACTACTCTTACAGCATTTAGACGATATACTGGTCCAGCCTTTCTCCATGACTCTTGCAGCTCCAGCGCATCTGCCCAAATGGATATTCCATAAGTGAGCACCGATGTGACAACTGATGATAATAGTAGTCTTCTGCAGTGCTTTGGGCCGCCGACGTTAGGCATCAGTCTTGCGAGACTAGCTCTTATTACCGATGCTTTGGCACTGACGTGTTCTACCTGCTGCTTGAAGTTGAGTCGGTCATCAAGCATCACTCCCAGATATCGGATATACGGTTGTGATGTGATTTCTTGTGTACCGACTTTCAACTTGATGGTCTCACTGCTTTTCGGCTGCTAATAAGCACTGCCTCAGTCTTGTGTTTCGCCAGTTGGAGATTCATTTCGTCCATCCATTGGTTGACTTTGTCAAAGGTGATGTCGAACATATGGCTTATCTTATCAAGATGTTTGGCAACGATCACGACCGCTACATTATCTGCGTACGCTATCAGTTTGACGTTACTTGGTAGTTTCAGTCTTAACAGTCCGTCGTACATGACATTCCACAGGAGTGGGCCTAGAACAGAGCCCTCCTGTAATATCGTACTCCTTAGGACCATTCTTCGTGTCATATTTGAGAACTCTATCGGTAAAGTAGCTGGCTACTATCCTACACAGATATTCTGGAACGCTTTTCTCTCGTAGAGCTTGCATGATGCAGTTCCAGTTGGCGGAATTGAAGGCGTTTTTGATGTCTAATGTCGCCACCAGGCAATACTTCTTTGTGCCGCCGTTCCATCTGGTTCCTGCGATCACTTCCTTAGCGATATTAACAACCAGATTAATCGCGTTCAGTGTTGATCGTCCTTTCCGAAATCCATACTAGTTGTCAGCTAGGAGTTGATCGACTACTTCTTCTATTCGTCGATGAATTATACCCTCTAAAATCTTACCTGCTGTATCTAACATGCAGAGTGTACGGTAAAATGACGGTTCATCCGGCGACTTTTTTCCTTTCGGAAGCAATACCATTCGTTGCTGTTTCCACTTCTTTGGGAAGGTCCCTTCTTTGAGGCAGATGTTGTACACGTCTAGGAACAATGTCGGTGCTGCCTTTAAGATTGTTTTCAAGGCAATATTAGGGTTTCCGTCCAATCCCGGCGCTTTATTATTTCCTACACGGTTACAGGCCTCCAACAGCTCCTCTTTAGTGACAGATGGTATGTCGTCCAGTTCACTTGGAGCCAATTGGTAATTGAAATTTCTTTGCTGTGGCAAATGCGCAGTGACGATTTTTTGAAGGAGATGAGCACACGTAGGTGATGGCATTTGTTGCTTTTTCAAGTGGGTCATGACCACCTTATAAGGCCTACCCCACACGTCTTTGTCTACCTCGTATATAAGTTCTTTCCAGCATCTTCTTTTCCTCTCTTTGATAGCTTTATTCAGCTCATGACGCGCTTTTTTGTACTCTGCTATTAACTCCGCTGAGTTGGGCCGTTGACAGCCGCGCTGAGAGATTCTTTTCTTCCTGTGACACTCTTTACGAAGGCTGCTGATGTGGTCGTTCCACCAATGCACTGAAGATCTTGCGTTCATGCCACGTTTACGAGGCATACTTGCATCACAAGCATGTGTTACTTTCCTCATCAGGTCCTTAGTCTGTTCACATCCAAAGTTGATCGGATCACTGTCGAGAGCTATTAGCAATAATTCTGGGTCAAAAGACTTTACTTTCCAACCAACGATGTTTGATAGCTTGATATGCTTCCTGAAGTTCTGGTTGCTTGATATTTCCCAGAATATTGCATGATGGTCGCTGGCGGTATAGATATCCAATACTTCCCATTTGTCGTTACCTTTAGCAAGGCTACTACTGACAAAAATGAGATCTACAATCGAGCTTGCGTCGCCCTTGGTGTAGGTCGGCGTGTCACCGCTGTTGAGCAAGACTACATCTAGTGTAATAAAAGCCTCCAGCAGTGCCTTCCCTCGTGCGTTGGTATGTTTGCTACCCCAGTCGACTGCCCAGGAGTTGAAGTCTCCGGCTATCGCTAATGGATGGTATTGCTTCGCATCTTCGATTAGTCGATCCAGGAAATCAGTGAAGTCATCAATAGGGAGGCTAGGTGGTGCATAGCAGCTATAGAAGCGGATGCCCTCTACTTTGGCGTCTTCCTGTAGGATGTCCACGATAGTTTTCTGCAAAGCTTGGCCTTTGTCGGTACTTTTCCTAGAGAGCGTTATCAGCATATTTCCGGCTCTGGTTTTGTGGATCTTATCCACGGTGGTACGGACCTGCTCTTCGGGGACGTCCTTCTTTATTCGACGCAAAATCTCTGCGAACTTCGCCGGCTCAGATGGGCGGATGATTAGTGCATCTGGCTTGATCCGCTGACGCGGTTTTCTGCGCTTAGGCTCCGGCTGGGGCTTCTTCGTTGGCTTCTCCTTCCAGAGCTCTTCTTTCTTCTGCTTCTTCAAGTCTTTCTTGGACTGAACAAGCTTCCAAGCCGCTTTGGTCTGATTCTTGTCAGCGTCGAGCGACGCTAGTTTCGTCGGCGGACTTTGTTTCGCGTCCAGCTTCTTCGTCACTTGCGTGTCCACAGGATCAGATGAACTCCGTACCCTTTTGTTATTCTTCTTGGGGACATTTTTATTGAGGTCACCAGCAACTGACTCAGTGTCAGCTTCTGCTCCGGTGTCCATCGCTTCAACAGGTGGCAGTTCCGCTTGTTTTGGCGTCGCCGTCTGCAGTGACTCGTTTGGTTTTAGGCTGAAGTGGCCATGCCGCTGTTACATTTCCTGCCATTGTTGATCCTGATTTTTGAACCTTCTCAGGGCACTACAGAGGTTCATTGACGTCATTTTGATTTCCTTCTGGACATTTAGCTTATTTTGAAGGAAATCTTGCAGTCCATTGACTAGCTTTTCCAAATGTTCTAGCGCATCTGTTCTCTTCTTCTTCACACTGAGTAGTAGTGCGTCTTGCTGAGCATGAGGCACATTTCCTCCATTCTTTTGTGATTGTTGATTAAGGTTCTCCATAGACTATGATATGACTCCAAAGCAAAAGGTCGTCTCCGAACGCGAAGCCTCCGGAAGTGGGGGGGAGATCCCTCATACAGCTACCCCCATTGCTGTGAGAGTTTCTGGCCCTGAAGCGGGAAATTTCAACCGCTTCGACCCTGCACCTGCTTCCTTCATCGGCTTCCTCTTGCTTCCATGGGTGCGGCATGTAGATGCCGGGAGTTACAATATACACCGCGCTATAGGGATCATATCGCACATCTCTTTCGAGCAGCATCACCCGTATCCGCTTGTGCATGTGACCCGCTGGCCAGATGTATTTCTGGCCCTCCTCGGTCCGATGGTGATGACCGACTCTTTAAAAGGGGAGTTTTGTCCACGGAAGCGTATTTTATTTGGCTCCTCGTATTTCGTGCGTGGCTGTAGGACTGTGTAGAGCAATAATCTCGATCCTACATTAGGCCATCCTGCTCAGAATCCGCCACGGATTCGTCGCTTGCATAGCTGACCCTCGGTTTAATATATTCAGCGAATGTTGTCGTTTGGTTGGGTCCCTCGTGATTTCTGATTTTAACGACGTCGTATCTATCAGTTTCTTTAACCTTAAGAATTTCATACGAACCTAAAAATTTTTTCTTCAATTTTGGATAAGATGTAAACTGGGTTCTTTTTATGGCAAACAAATCATTCTTCCTATATACATTTCGCCTTCTTCCTCCTTAAATTGTATCGTTTCGTATTTTCCTTCTGCACTTTTAATATTTATTCTTTACTTCTTTCACGTATTCCATCTCTTTCTTCATCAAATTTTCTTATTATCTCCTCTTCTATGATTTCTTTGATTTTAACGTCTTCTTTATTTTTCATTTTCACACCAACTAATACTTCAAAGGGTGTGGTACCTATGCTTCGCTGATAGGTCGTATTTAAGGCAGTCAACGTATTTGTACTACTTTCCTGGGTCTTCCAAACTGAGTTTTTGTCAAGACGGGTGTAAGGGTCCTATTTACCCTTTCCACTTGTCCATTACCTCATGGGACTCCACAAGTTGTTAACACATGTTTAATGTTTTCTTCTCGACAATACGATTCGATTTCTTCAGATATTATCCTTGAAGGGTTGCCAAATATTTTACGTTGTTGTTCAAGACAACATAACACTTCTTTCGTCGTGGTTGATTTTGTTCGGTAAAGCCACACAAATTTGGAAAAGTCATAACTACCACAAAAATGTGCTGATAATTTTTGTTTGTTGACTTCATTGGTCCTTAGTGGTCGACGTGATACGTCTCTAATGGACCTTCTAGCTTTTGTATATGATGAAGTATTCCTTCTTTCTTTCCTTCCTTTTTATTCCCTAATATACAAGGTAAACAGTTATTTTTAATCGCTTCCATTTTGTCTTTTAGTCTTGGTTACTACTTTTTCTGTCTTTTTCCTATCTCGTAGGCTTTTGTTATTATTTTTTAAGTCTGCATGTTCTTTGGAACGAAGTAATTTTGATCCATTCTTGTATTTATACAATATATCAAGCTCTAAATAAAAATCTTCATACTCTTCTGTACTCAAAATCCTTTTTATCGCCTCAACGTGCTCATCTTTCTCTTGTGCTTGTCTAATTCTTTGAATGATTCCGCATTCTGTAGCAATTGTCAGTACTACTGGATTCCTGCTAAGAGCATCGACGTCATCAATCTGAGTACCTCGTCTATGTTCAATTTCATACTGGAATTCTTCTAGCATCAGGGCCCATCGTGCAACTCGTGTTGTAAGGTCCCTTTTATCCATGGTTATTGTGAATGCATTACAGTCTGTAACTATTTTAAATTTCGTTCCCAGTAAGTAGATTATTAATTTCTTCACACTCTTAATAATGGCAAGTACTTCGAGCTCATAGCTTGCATACTTCATCTCTGCAGGGGTCGTCTTTCTACTCATGTAGTATATTGGGTGCAGCTTCGAATCGTCACTAGATCGCTGCAAAAGGCATGCTCCATAACCATGTATACTTGCATCGGTGTGTAGTTCGGTATAAGCTCCTTGTTGATAAATATGCAACACCGGTTCACAAATAAGTTTCGCCTTTAAGGTTTTGAATGCTTCTCTTTGTGGTGATTCGAACTTAAAGTCACTCAGAGGCTTTGCGATATAGGCATATCCAACAACAAACTTTCTGAAGTATCCTGTTAGGCCTAAATATGATTGGACTTGTTTTTGGTTCTTTGGCTCTGGAAATTTCTTGATTGCTAGAATTTTGGCTTCCTCTGGTTGTATTTTTCCGTTACTTACTATGAATCCTAAGAATTTTACCTTGGTTTTCAACAGTTGACACTTTTTCTTTTTTATTCCTTCTTTTATTTCCCCTGCAGCTGTCTTTAATACAAGTTTTAATCTTTCTATCCCCTCTTCTTCGTTCGCACTCAAGATGATAACATCGTCCATGTAGTATAACATATAACATATAACATACTTTCTAGCAGTCAACTCCCTGAAGATATGAGCGATGAATCGTTGGAAAACTGCTGGACTACTACACATTCCAATTGGACATTCCATTAACTCGTACTGACCATTCGGCGTTACAAAAGAAGTATATTTTGTGCTACTTGCTTCAACAGGTACATGAAAAAGTCCATCTTTCAAATCAAGGGTGCTGAATAACCTTGCTCCCTGTAAGCTGTCTAGAACATCTTCAACAAGGGGAAGTGGAAATCTATCGCGTATTATATTTTTGTTTAATTTGCGATAATCGCAACAAATTCTGTTTCGGCCATTCTTTTTCCTCACTAGTACAATTGGACTAGCGAAATCCGAACAACTCGGTTTGATTATTCCATCATTCAACCATTCCTCTATCTGTCTATCTACTTTTTCGGGTGCTGATAGTCTTCTAGGTCGCTGAAAAATCGGTTTTTCGCTTTTCAGTACAATCTTCATCTCAATAGTCGTTGTCTTCGTTTTGAATGGTTTGTAGTTTTTTATTAATTTCTTCACTTTCTCCCTATGTCTTGTGCTTTTTATGTGTGATACATATACTTCGCACTCATTTTTCTCTTCTATCATAATGTGCATTATTGCTTCAAAATTTTGTTTCCAATTATAGCCCGATGGAATGTAGCTACTTCGGGAATTACATGGAATTTCAGATCGAACTTTTCAACATTGATCTCAGCCTGAATACTAAATGATGCCCTTTTCAGATTGTATAAATAATTTAGCCAGATCTCGTAAACATTTCTTTGTGTAAATGAGTTTTTGTAAATCCTTCCAACCCGTAATTTCTGCAACTTCTTCAAATTCAAAAATCCATGCGCTCTCTCTAGCTTACGCATATCCTCTTGCCTCCGTTTTTATTCCTCTCTTCGTCTTCCATCATCTTCAGGTCTTACTTCAAATATTCGTCTTTCTCTATCTCTTCGTATTTCGTAATCTCTTCGTCTTTCACCAGATTATGGTCCTTTTTTATTTCTTCGTCTTTCTTCATCTCTTAGTCTTTCTCCATATAATCGTCCTTTTTCATCTCCGCCTCTCCGACGTTTTCGCTATCTAGATCATCCTTTTCGTGTTCGTCATCAATTGGGTGAGAGAAGTTTATTAAAAAGGAGTAAATTGAAGTAGCTGTCATTTTTATCATAGTCTTCTTTAAATTAGCAGATTACCCCTCTCGATTCTCGTAATACTTTTTTTTACAATGTTTTGCGGTTGCGTAAAGCTCTGATAATCAATTTAAACACGGAAAGACTATTAAGTTTGAGGTATGCAGCCCTCGGTTAATTTTCAAACTTCCACGTCGTTCTAGTAGTTTCAACGTCGTTCTACAGTTTTCACGTCGTGTTTGTACTTTTTTAACGTCGTTTTTGTACCTTTTTAACGTCGCTTGATCCCAATTTGCCCTATTGATCATTGTTGATCCATATTCATCCCGGTTGAGCCCCAAAAAATGTAGGGATTTCTTGGTTGTATAGGGATTTTTCCTTCTTAAAACGACGGTTAGAAAGAAAACACTGTTATTACAGAATTCAAACAATGAAAACACTTTACTTATGTACAATGTAAACGAGAGAACTAAGGTTACTCAATTTATATATATATATATATATATATATATATATATATATATATGTTAGCATGGGCATAAATATAGTTCGAAATACTTCCATTTTTTTTTCTTGACACTTCTCCCTTATTCATCAATCCATCCAACAGAGCGTAGAATACTTTGTTAGCGTTTTCGCATTTTCAAATCTCCTATTTATAGCCGTCTGCTTCTAGTTTAACACCTAGATATAGCGTTTGCTTGTTCGATTTTTTGCCTTCCATATGTATTTTGTAGCCTCTGCGTATTGTCATTCGTTTTCTCTATCTCTATCACGCCTTTCCCACCAAAAGGTGCAATAACTCAACACGAAACACACTCATTGTTAAACTGAGTCTTGAATGTTATTCTATCTATGCTTTAGAGTAATTGGACGTCTAGCTGTAGGATACTAAATTAATTTAGAGCTTGTTCAAATTAACAGCATCTAGGTAAATTTCTTCAAAAGCAATCTGCTATGATGTTATGAATATTCACCTGGCGTTCTTCGCTTTGTTTTGTTTTCATTCTGTAGGAATTTCTCTCTAGACTTATTTTCAGATTTGGAACTATGCTGAAGAAAACTTCATAATACATTATTATTTGAAAACAAATCTAAAAATATCCAATTTACTATTCCTTTTCAATTTTTGAATCTGTGAACTGTAAACAATAATAAGAATAATTGATTTTGCATCTGTTCACATTTGTTGGCTATATGGTCCAATGCATTACAACAGCTTTTACTTCTCTAGAGATATTTAACATGTTTAACTTCCCAAAACAAGACAAATCCAACAGCTTTTGGAGAAGTAATGAATTTTTAATATAATTTCCAGGACATTTAACACAGCTTTTGTAACTTGAAACCAGTTGTAGAATGATGGTTATAAAGAAGTAGTATCCAGAAATATTGAGGTCTCAAATTATGAGCTTTGCTAATAGGGTTCTCAAATATCAATGTCGTAAGAAGAAATACAATGTAGAAATTTGTGAATATATGGAATAAGTAGATTGAAACATTGGAAATGAGAATGAATATAAACAAATCAAAAGTTATGATAATACATTGGGCACATAAATATGACCAAATTACTAAATGTTTATAAAACAACATTTTAGAGAAGGTATGAAAATAAAATCAACAAAATATAAGGTACCAAAAGGAAGATATTGTTTAAAAAAATAATGCATGATATAATAACTATTCCAATAATAATACGAAGGTGGGTCAGTCCGTGTCATTTCTAATGAGAAACCTTTGGTGAATGCAGTTGATTTCCACTCTCCTAGTTTTTCCACAGCTGCTATGCTACTTCCCAGCCCTCAAAAATTTCGGAAACATACCAAATAATCTGTCAATAAAGGGCTTATCCATTCATGCCAACTTTTCAGTTCCTTTTCAGTTCCTCTGATGTGAAATTGTTTGCTTTCTTTGCTCCATGTATATCGGACTGGCGTTTTAGAAACGGGATGTTCTGGTGAAACCACGAATTTTTTTCTTGATGTATTACCTTTTCAACGACGATGTATGATCTGGTACCTCTTGAAAAAAGTTTATTCAGTTCCTCTGGTGTGAAAATGTTTGCTTTCTTTGCTCCATGTATATCGGACTGGCGTTCTAGAAACGGGATGTTCTGGTGAAACCACGAATTTTTTACTTGATGTATTACCTTTTCAACGACAGCTGTTGAATATTGAAGTCATAAAATTTTTAAGCATTCGTAAGATTTATTTTTTTACGTAGACACATAGAGCGATGTATAATATAAAGATTGTAATATTGGAGATAAGTTAACCAAGGAAAAACCAAAGACACAGAAAAAGATATGATATATCAACCAAATAAATAGAATAAGTCGCAATGACATGATGATTATACAAATATCATATGACTTAACTAATTAAATATAGTGGGATGTTAAAGTTTCACAGAAAAGTAAACGTTCCATTAAAAACCTCTTTTCATTGGATGATATTAGTCGATTCTAATTCGACTAGATAATCAGATGATGCGTAACTTTCACAACACTTATTTTTGAGTTCAAATTTTCGTATTTCCCTCAGCAGGCGATAATACTACTGCTTCCTATATTTCTTCAAAAATAGATTGAATTTATAACCATTTTTCCGTTGTGAAAATCGTTTTGCTGCGTAGGCAAGTTTGTTGACTTAGAAGGGAAATCCACTTTTCCTTATTGAAGAGCAAATTGAAAGTAGTAATTTTATCACCGCTTAGATAAATTGTCTTTGTCGGATATAGAAATTGTCGAAAATGTATCAATCATTTTTGAAGCTTCTCATTATTTTATCGTACACAGTGACTTTGATATAATAATACAATTTGAATTCTAATGAAAATGCAGGGGAACCCCAAGTTATCTTTTGAACCAATCAGTGCACCAACAAAATACTGGTCAGTAGTACTTCATCCACATAATTTTCTTTCGTTCACGTTCAAAAACTGTTAGTGAATCTCGAAACAATTGAATTGAAACATAAAAATAGTACGAGGCTGTTCAAAATTAATTAAAATCAATGATTAACAATTCTTTATGTTTTTTGATGCAAATTTGTATCTCTATTTTATATTGTTCTATACGATGCAATTCTTCTAAATCACAATCTTTCATTTATTTCAAAAGTTACAATCTTCTATTTTTGTCATAGATCATATCAAAAGTTACTTGACCGTCATTTTAAATATAGTAACGTTGTGTGAATGTGCCCAATTTGAAATCAATTGACAAAAAATTTTATACCTAATACAGATAAGGCGAATTCTCATCAATCTTTTTGAGAAAATGGGCAATATTTTCATTATTCCGCAACTTTTAATCCTAATATAATTAAATCGTTGGGGTGAAATGTAGGTGATCATATGAGGGTTGCCTCTTATGTTTTCTTAAAACTGGAGATTCTAAACATTTTCTTATCAAGATGCAATCAACGACAGAGAAAAAAACAGTCCTTCCATTGTTTTTCAGATTTAGTTTTAAACGAGGGTTGTTATTTAAGCTTTTACATATGGTAACACTGATGTAAATATGTCAAATCTGACATTACATAATAAAGTTAGAGTTTTTACTGATGATCACACTCAGGACGTGTTTTCATTCAACTGCTAATTGAGTTGTTTTCAGATACTCGAAACATTCATCTTGGTAAAAAGTTAAGTCAAATCGCGAACATTTTCGTACGATGATTTTCTATGACTTTCGCAAACAGCAGTGTGCCGATCAAGTCCTTTCGACTCACAGTGTTTTGCTGGTTTTCCGAATTCAAGTGTAGTCACACTTCGCTACAGGATGAAGGTCTCTAAAATCGGGTGTTGTGTCAGAAAAGATCGATGCTGTGCATAAGTTGATATAACAAGATTGTCATGTGACATCCCGTGAAATTGAAGCATACTTGGACATCAGTTCCACTCGTATACATTCAATATTGCATGAACATTAGGCTGTTACAAAAAATTCGCTTTGGATAACGCATAGTTTGACAATTGCTAAAAAAACCTCGTGTTGATTGGTCCAAAGAATGATTAGAAAACTCAATCGCGGTGCTTCAAAAGACGTCTATAAGATCGTGACAGGCGATAAATCATGAATCAATGCTTATAAAGCCGAAAATAAACAACAATCAACTGTATGGGTATTTCAAGATGAAATCTAACTAATGTTGTTCTCACACGAAGAACTTCGAAGCAAATGATCCCCTGTTTTTTCAGAATAACTGGATATGTCACCACTGTTCCATTAGAGCAACGCAGAAGACGAATCATTCTCCACCATGACAAAGACGATTTTGAACAGCCAATACTTGAAATTGAAGAGTCATTGTTTGGCACTCAATTATTTCTTCTCTCTTCTCAAATGACAAGTTTTGGAGGTACCTCAATCGGAATGGAAAAAATGCTGGTTCCAACGCATACAAAAGTGTATTGACCTTAATTGAGAATATTATGAAAAATGATAAAGTCATAACCAATTATGAATATTTGTTGTCATTTGTCTCTCTTAAAACTTAAGTAGTATGTATGTATAGTTTCAGGTTTAATTTACACTGTAATCCAAAAGATCTATCATGTATTCTTTTCTTGATGTGGCACTGGAGGTATGCTCAGTGTTAACAGCTGATCTACCATTCTTCTCTTCTTTGAAAAAGTTGAAGATATTGGATGGATAGCTTCCAAAGATCTTCACTTTCCATTCTATACACCCTCAGGAGTAGTGCTTTAGAGTTCCGCACTCCCCCACACTTCGTGAGATTGTCGGTGGAGGTCTTATCCTCTACGTATCAGAATCTTCGTATTGCATCGTCTACTCAACCTAACATCTTCAGATGTCCACTGATGCGGGAATATCTCGGCATTCCTATCTACCTCCTTCTCTATAGTCATGTTCCGATCTCACAGAACGGTTTAGGTCTTACAAAACATTTACCTGTCCGCATTTTAGCGTTTTTTTTTGTTATTTCAGTTCGTTCCACTCCACTATAGTGTATCCCTGAATTCATTGAAGGGTGAGTTTTTTGTTTCTACTTAGCTCATTTAATTTGCACAGGCATTTCTAAACCAGCTTGTATTTCATGACATTTGAGTTTCGAACTCTAATGGTTGCTTGGGTATCAAACAGAATGATAATTTCCTCTTTGTGAGAGTTCTTTTCCAATTTGAAGTGGGTACATGTATCGATGCAAATATTTCTGCTTGTATATTATTTAGTCTATGCATATTTATATGTATCTCTTGTGTTATTCTTTTCAATCTCTATCATTTATTTATTTCAAAATTTTCGGTCTCTTCTACTCCGTGACAAAAAATTCTCTAGAATGAGTTGTCATCAATGATTAAAAATGAATTCTTGAAAACTATAAAATACATCTTCATCGTATCCAACTCCATTAAAAGTGTGATTTTCAATCAAGAGTAACATTTTATGAGATGGCCTAATAAGAAATCAATTGCTAGAGAAGTTTTTTAATTTTATACTTTTCTCAGAAGAGATAAATTATCATGGAAATGTAAACGTAAATCGACACAACTGCCATTATTATGCAACGTTCGGTCCAAATTTCGTTTGAACTCATGGAAGGGGTCATGTGATGAGACTACACTTCTATGAGTAACTATTGTGGTTTATTTAGTTTTCTTTTCGCGAATCAGCTTAAAATTTTTTTTGGAAGTTGTACTTAATATTATGGTATTTACAAGATGTTGCGCTTATTAATAATATTACACCCATATAAGATCATCTCAACACCAAATTCGAAAACAGATGAAAAACTGATGCTGAGAAATATTAGGTTAGTTAATTACTGTATCTAAATTGAAGTTCAATAGTCGAAGATTCTTTGTAAAAGAAAGGTATTACTGGCATATGATAACGTTCACGTAATTCTGTCGGTGAATACTTAAAATAAGTTACACACTATTATCCACGATATTCATATAAAAGTAGCCATACCTTCTAATGGATTCTGCGTAATGTGCTGATTAAAATAGTTTTCATTTCTGTTTCAAATTTAAGTAATCATATACACTTGAAAGTTAGTAAATGCTGCAAATCGCAAAACAATAAATTTAGAAAAAATATCTTATCCTGTGTTTATCTTTCAGTATTCCGGTGTCAATTTGGCCAAATCTATCGATTCTACCGAAAAAAAGATTAAAAAATGATTTTAAATACATATACATGAACAAAAAGACAGTATAAGTGAGATAGGTACGATCGTACGACTTTTTCCTTTAATTTGGCGACACCCTGTATTTTATTATTAAATTTGGTGTATGTTGAGGTGAATATTAGTTTTGCAGCTTCAATGTATTCATTGAATCTGTGACATTAAAATCAACATTTCACCAGACGAAAGTAGGACATGGAAACTTCTGGGAAAGCTCCAATTCTGCATTATAATTTAGCGTGGAGAAGATTTGCGTGGTAAAAGCTTTTTTCGTAATAGCTGTAAACTATAGAAATATTTCATTTGGGTCATTAGTAAGCTGTCAGTGTTATCTTAAGATGAAATTTCTCACGTAACGCCAAAGAAATTAAAATAAGGCAACTTAACCTTTGGATTTTCCGACTTCAAATAAACCTTGTAATCTAATGGATTAATAGGACACGAAACATCGTTTCAAGATTTATCACATTTCATAGTTAAACATTATTATATGCTATTTTTTTATAAATATATAGTTTTACAGGATCAAACATTTTTTAATATTATAGTTTAGTTAATATTCCGAATAAAAATAGTTTTGAGATTATTTTTGTTCCAATATTATCTATAACCAAATTATTATTTTATTAATCAAGACATTTCTGAATTATTTTTCAGTTTTGTATCAAAATAATGTCCGAGTTATCAATAGAAAATTATTTCTTGAACTATAATATACGAACAAAAGGCACTTAAAACGAATATATCATAATTATATTATATGAATATCAATATCTTTGTCATTTAAAAAGACCAAAACCAGCTATGAATATGCAAATAACCAAACAATGGTGAACCAACATTGCAAAATAACATTGAAATTGAAACAAATTCCTCTTTTAATTAATCAACAAAGCAGAAAAGGATTTTCTGCAATTGAAAATGTGAATCAATTCATTTGTATGAAGCACCAATACGTATTTAATGAGATATCATTGGTGGCAAAAGTTTTTATTTGTATTATATAAATTGATATTTTTTCTTAGTCGATTGCGTTTCCACATTCTCAAATAACTAGCACTCACGTTTAGTGAAGATTGTTATTCTCACTGTTGTTCTCGTGTGAAATGAAAACTTTCAATTCGAACAGAAGTATAGTGGTCTCCTGAAAAACAATACCAAGACCGTAATGACTTCTGTACGTACCTCTTTGTTTGAATGTCACATAAAAGGGATGAGAAACCACTTTGAGAAACAATAATGGCACAAGCTAGAAAATTACTTCTGGCCCTATGTGCAAATGTGCAACTATAATGAAAGTAGAAACTATAATATGAACGCTATTAAGGTTGAAAAAGCATAAAAAGGGAGATATTTACCATAAGCGACATGATATAATTGCAAAATCTGTAATAAGGAGGGTTGGTTTAATGAATTTTTTGTGATTATATTATGAGAATAGTATTTTTTATCAGTATACTCAGTAAAATGGGAACCCAAACGCCTGGTAAAAATCATTTTATTGCAAAAATATTTTACGTACAAATTGATTGAGTGCTAAAATAGTCCTGTTTACTTCCAGTGAATTTATGCTGTACGTACTGGAGGAAACTGCCGATTCCGTTGATATGCATTCAAGTACACTGGTTTTGAAAGTAACGTTCAAAAATTGTTTATGACGTTTATAGCCCAAAAAATGCAATAATCGACAACTTAAATTGACAGGAGTCGAAGAATTTGTGGTCTCCGGGAAACCGAGCTAATTTATTAGAAAATATCTGGCGAAATATTCTAGATACTTGAAATACTAAACCCAAAGATACAGAGGTACAGAACACCATATTGCCAAGGTCGTCTAAGGATATTTGTTCGAAGAGATCGTTCTTCACTAAAAGGTTCTAAAGCATCTCATTTGTTTGTAGAACATGAAAGATTACTTGAAATGTGCTTACGCTTCTTATTATAAAAAGGGTATCAAACTTATGGAACATCGCTGGGAAAAATATATGGAGATAAAAGGAGATTACATTGAAAAATAAATATATTTTTTTCTGAAATTTTCATGTTTTCTTTGTTGGACCAGGTACTGGTACTATTATATTGATTCCATATTAAAATAGAGTACTGAAAATTCAGTTAATTTACTCTATATTCACTTTTACTGAACTCACCATTAACTAGCACTACAGCAACACTTACAATTACATTATATAATGAGCGTTTTTGCAAACAAATTATCTTCTTTAAAAACCGAAAATATATTATCACCTTTGATCTCTCAAGACGATAAAATTGTGCTCGGTGGAAACCAGAAATTCTACATTGATATATTCCTATGAAAGCTGCAGATTTTTTCATCCAATCACACGTCCTTTTCAACAATCCTTAATTTCCACAAACCTCAAAATCCAAGAGGTCTCTTTGCCATTCAATTAACAAAAATTAGTTTTGGCATCAATAGTGGCAACCGTAATCCCCGTAGAACGTCCCGTTCTGGAGAATAGTCGGGACAATCCCCCTAATCCTGTGAGTTATCTAATGGAAGATCTGCGGATGCGAGGAGCGCTCGCTGAAGCTCTTATCTGATTTTTCTAGAATGTCTCCGGTTCTCAAATTGTCCGTCGAGACGCTAATTTAGTGAACTGATCTGGGCCCTCGAATCGATCTTTGCCTAAAATTCTTCAGCCTGGGAAAGATGCATAATTTTTCTGTTTCTCAACTTTGGAAAGTGTATATCGTGCATTTAAAGTATTCTATCATCCTTTTCCGAGCGCCATGATTATGTTCAGGGTGAAGAGATAGGCCGTAATTGATGATGTAATATAAGCAGGAAGTATAATATGAATAGCGTTTCCAGATATTGTGTATCGACGTTTTATATATCTTTGGCAATATTACATTTCTTAAAGCAGGAGTGTATTCGGTTCAAATTCTCTTATTTTTAACGGAGCGGAGGCAATATTTTTACCTTAGCGAAACGTCAGTACTTCGGAGTGCAACAATGTATAGTTAATAATTTTTCATGTACATTAAAGTATTATTGGCATTGTTACAATTGTTAAAAATAAATAAAATGAAGATCAAGATGAGGTGACTTGAATCGCATATAACTTGTAATGTTCGCGAAAATTTGGTATCGTATCGAAGAAAGTTCAATACCACCCTAACATCTCAATTTTCCACCATATTTTTCTGATTCGGATTCATCTCGACAAAAAGACGATCAATTTAAGGCACCAAAGTATTATTATATCCATATTTCACAAGTGTTCTTAACGGAAACGGTTGAAAACAACCTTTAGTCGCTTGACATTAGTCGGAAAAGTTCATGTACACGACATATGACGCCGAAAAGTGACTTATTATAAAACGAGCATTAGAAAAACTATTGAAAATGGATGGACCAGACAGATTTGAATTAGGTGAATATCACAGATGCGAAATGGTAATGCAATTCAGTTAATTTTTCCATAACAGAAGTAGATGAATATCGTGATCGAACAAAGTTTTTTTCAATACAGTTAAGTGCCCATACTTAGGACAGTTATGTGTTTCGAAGGTAAAAACTCGGTACAAAAAATTGAAATAAAATAATAATAGATAGGTATACATATAGGTCTCGACTGCTATTTTAACTCCACCTCTTCAGTTTTTCATAGAGACAATGTTTTTTTTATTTTCTAAAACGATTTTTGTCCCAAGTTAGAGTACTTTCCCCCTAACTTGGGACTGCATTTATTTTATTCTTTGCACCATTTTAGGACTACTGTTAGCTTACTTGGGACATTAAAAGATTTACACATAAACTGTTACTTTATTTACAATTCAAAACAACAAATATTTAAGCTCAGAAAACTAGTTTTTTAAGGCTTCATCAACAAAAAATGTTACAAATATATAAAAACTTGACAAAAAAGGAAGAGAGTAACACCACTTGCTGTACCAGCAAACATGACAGAAAAGTTGGATTTTGAATGATCAATTATTGTTTCGGGGCTCTTGCAACTTCGTACGATAACTGTTTCCTGGATTATCTTGCATGCTTGTTTTATCATAATTGATAAGAGCGTCCAACTGAACACCTTCTAAAGATTCAGAAAGTTCCTGAAAGTAGGAGTCACAGCTGCCCTATCTCTCTTGATGTTATGACACATGCAAGTTTTTATGTTAAGACTTTACCTCTTGAAATAGCCTCTTATCCACTTCTTTCCTGGCATGTTGTTTTTAAAACGCAACACCTTTTTTACCTAAAAATTTTTTTATAATACATCTTACGTCAAAAGCGGTAAGTGGAAAACCCCATTCAGCTGCTAAGGCTAAGCATTCAGACAGCTGTTTTTCTTCTAGTTCATTAAAAACTGGAGGTCTGCCATACAGATTTTGTTGCTTATTTTTTAGGTATGTATTGAATATTATTATATCCTAACTTGGGACAGTATCGTAGCTTGGGACGATGTCCCAAGTGTAGAAACCTTGAACAATATTTACAATCCACTGATTTTAAAATGAAAATTGTAGTTATAATATTGAGCAAAGATAATACATATAAGATTCTAGGAATCTAAAAACTTATAAAGCTACTCTTAGTGTGGGTGAATTAAGTTATTTTGACTATTTCCTTCGAAACATTTAAGCCAACCAAAAAGCTGTAATATTTTATGTTTACTTAGCAACGATCAAATTTCAGCGATAATACTGCACTAGTGCAAATTATCGATAATTTGCACTAGTGCCAAATTTTCGTCTAGGATTAATAAACATCATTTGGTTTTAATTTTATATTTTAAGAAAAGGAACAATTATTGTTTATTTTAAATAAAATTTTTCTCAGGAAATAGTCTGCCAAAATGCCCTCTCGTGCATGTCAAATTGTCTCATAATTTCCTCTCGTGCGCATTCGCGCACTCGAGAAAATTAAATTATCGACAATTTGACATGCACTCGGGACATTAATATTGATTATAAATCTTACCTGATTTTAATGCCGAATTTAAATCGCCACACACTGTACAAATACCAGATATTTGTGACTTTATTTCTCGTAGTTATACACACACACACATACACTTACTTGTTTAACATAACCTAGTTGCAAACGCATGAAGTACAATCGCAAATGCTACCAACCACTAAAAAAAATGTCAAAATGTCCCAAATAAGGACACCGTCCTAAATATGGGGACTTGGCTGTAACAAATGAGATCGTTATTTCTGAAGTTTGGCATCCAAACGTGTCTTTTTTCCAAATTTTCAATGAAGATTACTCCTTTGGAAACCTAAGCCAATGAGTTTATGACTTCATTGATACGAGTCTATTTTCATTTGTGCGATATAATAGTCTATACAAGTTTAATCTTTCGCGACATGTCGATGGATACATTACGTTTGAAGATATGCAAGTATTAATGCGAGCTTTTGAGTAGCATTAAGCAATCGCGGCACTCACCTTATTATATATTTTCCACTAAGAACTATTCATTCCAGCCTTTCAGTGGAAATATTCATTTCATTAGTTATCTCACGTAGTTTTAGAAACAGGAACGTATGCGATAAAAGCTTCAAAGATCAACGAATATTTGACAGAAATAATATAGAGAAACACTATGCAATGTAGACATGAGCCGAAATATCAACAACAAAAAGGAAAATGAGAACTGAAATAAAAACGCTGAGAACAATTGAGGAAGTCAGTTAAGACAATGATAATTCAGAACAATACAGTAGAACTAGGAATTCAGGATGTGGTGAGTTGGTATAGAGAGCATAAACGAGAGATAATGTCAAAAGCCAGTTAGAGAACAGATGTACAAAAAGGATAGAAAACAAGGAACCAAACACATGGAGACTACCAAAGAAACTAAAATAAGTAGTGGAATTTAGATTAGTGAAGATATAATAAAATATGTAATATGTAATTTGAATATGACATATGAGAAAATTAGAAAAATTGATTTATATTTCAATTAATGACATTCTAGAGAAAATTCAGATAATAGTTATATAACAGCTTCGAAGCTTAAACTCAATCAAGCACAGAAGCTCTTCAGCATATTCAAGATATATACCAGGCTGGAATTTCTGGAAGCGTTGGTTATATTCATACTAAACACACAGTCACGCTAGCAGTACACCAACAACTCTCACAATTACACTGTCCGTGTTTCGATCGAAATGGACTTGGTCAGCGAGCTGTTGCTAGACATTGAATATGATCCGCGCAGCTTTTCGAAGAGTGTGCAAGCGTTATGAGGAGACTTGATTCTTCTATAGGCGTCCTGGAACAGACAAAATGCGATTTACAATCGCTCGTGATGACCGCTTTATTATGTCAACAACATTAAGAAATCGCTATCTTAATGCAGTTTAAGTGTAACGACAGCTCCGTGAGGTGCGAGGAGTGACTATTAATCAGAAGACTTCTATAAATTAACCTGACCCCTAAAACACCTGCGATTGGTCCAAAATTTACCCCAGCTCATCGGCAATCACGCCTGCATTTTGCACAGGATCAACTGAATTGGATGTTTGAACAATAGGGATCTGTTCTGTTCTCAGATGAGACCAGAATATCTCCATACTAGCGACTGAAGAAGGAAAGTCTACCGAAGACCAAGAAGAGGTTTCACTACTAATAGAGGACATTTTTAGCAATTCATGTAGTACCACCGTACGTCAACTACATTAGAAACCTTTATGAATGACAATGCAAGACCGTATATTATATATTGAGAAAATTTCTTGAATATCTCTGGATGGTGATTTCCATTATAGTGACAAGCAATCTGTATGTATTTTATAAAATCCGAAATTTGACTCATGAGTCTCTTATACCTGCCATGAAATAATTATGCTCAGCGGGTGAGGCCTTATAATTACTAATAACCTTTGCAGACAATTATCGCGGGTCCATAGTCATTGCAGGTTTTTGTTTATTAACAAAAATTATGTGATTACAAAAGTATTTTATAAAATTCGAATTTTATATATGTTGTTCATTAGAGTATTACAAGCCTACTCTTTTACGGGAAACCACAAAACCTTATCTACTGCCCGGGGGTATACTATCAAACTAATATAATGTATTAATGTGAAAACTACTTGATTCATTGTCTAAAATAAATGAAGTGGAAAAGGGTTTGATTATAAGGCAATAATAATAAATGGCGTATAATGATTGTAAACGGAAAATAGTTGGTACATTCATTTTTATTTTCCATTTATTGTAGACAAACCAGTATGTGATGGAAGCAAATCAAATTAAATTAATAAAATATTATCCTCAAATATCTTCTTCGGCTTGTCAGATAATCCGGTAATCTTGATTTTTGTATTCCCATGTTGTTAACTGCTGATTAGTTGAGAATTATAATGGCAATGTACTTGGTTGTGGAGTTGGTGAAGTTTATGTTGTAAATGCTTTCTAGCAAGTATTATATATCCGAATACATCGTTATGTATTTTATTATGCTCACAAAACACGATGCCTCTATTTTTGTTACCAATTTTATTTTTATATTCAATTAATTGTATAATTTTAAATCATCAAACGGCAGATTATATAAAATGGTTTAAAAGTAAATTTTTTATAAGTGTCCTACCTGAGTAACTATACGGTTCCCTTCGCTGGGCATAGCGAGACGCCATTTCATGGATGGTAGGTATAAGGGAGTTACTGAGCAAAATTTTAGATTTTATGCAATACATACAGGTTGCTTGATATTGGCTCTTAGACTGTTAACTAATCTAGTTGATAATAATAGTTTCTACCTTGCTTTTTTATACATGCAACGTTATAACTATCTGTTCATGTTAACTCCTTAATATCATTCGTGGTCTTCCCAGTTACAAATCCATACTATAATATTTAAGAAAACACAAACACCAATAGTCTAATTTCCTAATACTAATGGGGACTTGATATATCAAACGAATATATTTAGCATAACAACAAATAAAAATTTTCTAACGTACAACTTCTCAACGTAACTATGTGTGTAACTCACTATCGTAGCTTCTATGTACTGAACTCACTATTTACTACTATTACTACACCATACAAATAATCCTTTCTCTTATAAAACGCGCATTAGACACTGCAATTGTGAGTGTTGATGATAATAAATTATGTGTTGGTTATGATCATCACCAATTGTTTTAGAAATTCAATTTAGTAGATAAAACGATAGATCTGGGAAAATGATCCCTTACCATATATGTTTATCATCAACGAATGTAGTTTTTCAAGGCCACCCTGAACATTTTCTATCACCAAAGCTCCTGGTGGATTCATATGTTTTCGCATTATTTTCCACGGTACGTAGATGTACTTTTAATTCGGCGGCACTTGATTTTACCCATTTTACAAGTTACAAGTCTTAATGTGCGGGAACGAAAACAATTCGTTTACGAATTTCAAAATATGTGTTGGTCCAAAAAGTTTAAATAATTGGAACTAAAGTACATTCATAAAGACCGAAGAAATAATTCACAGTTGAGGAATAAGGAACAAATAAGCCAGTACTTTATTTTAACTTGTCGCACTTACCGACAAAATATAAACAGGCGTTCGTATAAAGTACACAATAACGACACTATTTTATATGGTGGGCGAAAACTTTTGACCGGTAGGGTATGATAATATGAAATATTAGCTATTATCACCACACATAAAAAATTATATTCCATGATAGAGGTTGGTGAAGGCACTATCTTGGTTTCAGCTCTAAGCCTCATATGGAATTGTAGGTACGTAGTAGAATACTATTAGGTGAATATTGATGGTCATAGTAACATTGCAGTTATGACATACGGGATAACTGAGTGTAATTTTGACATTGTTAATTCGATTAATTTGAAGTCCTCTTATTATAATTTACCATCGGCTTGAAAAATTCAAGAAAAGATGATGAATGGATATATTGGTTTACTTATTTGAGATTATTAACATTATTGTAGTCACACAAATTCAATTATTCTGAGGAAATAGAATTCGAGAAAAATGATTTCTATACTTTGTTTCTTTATGTAAGGCTGAGATACGCATTAGAATTATGAAAAAAAATCGTACATAACTTCATATGAGTTGAAACGTGTTAGTTTAGTGACAACTCAAAATAGTGTGTCGTAAAAATGCGTCCCCAGTGTGTAAGACTCAATTTGCAGAACAAAACTAATTCCGCGAAGCATCTTCTCCGAATAGAATTTTACCCTTCTCTCAATAAAACTTAATTGCCAAGGTTAAGTACATAATCGTTACTTCGTAGAGGAGATTCCGAGAAATCCCACCGTTATGAAGTTCATGATGTAGTCGTGAGGTATAATAAATGCCGCAAGCAGTCACTCTGATAGGTATAGCGGATTAGAGGTAATTATTTGAACAGAAAGGGTGCTATATCGATGTTTGTTGAATCGAATATTGATGTGATTAAGTAAATACAAATGAGATTATAATCATTACCGACGTCGCGATGGGGTGGGCAGTGGGGGAGCCTTCCCCCCACTCGCAGTGGGCAGTTGGGAGAGTCGGAAATTTTTAAGCGAGTTGGGAAATTTAGGATAGGTAAAAAATTATTCGTTTAATCGTGTAACGATACACTATGTCCTTCTAGGTTTACTATTTTCTTCAATACTAATAAAAGATGCTGAAGAAAATTACATTGTGCCTAGTTTTTTGATAAATTCAATGCTTATTTTAACTTCCTCCATAGCATACTGATTTTTTCTAAATACGGTGTAAGAAATCCATAAGAAGTAAACCATTCCCTTTATATAAATAAGTAAAATCTGCCTATTATATTTTATCAGATTTTTGCGAGATTGCTTTAGGTAGGTACTATCTTAAATATCTTCTCTGAATTGCTTGATGAACGGATGAACCCATTATCCATTGTGATACTTACAAGCCAGATTTATGTTTTTATACATCTTTTTCGCTCTCTTATGTCTAATGCTAAAGCTAAAAACACCTTATTTGATAACGTGGAATACGGTATTCTTATTCCGCTATTTCAGATAAGCCAGATGATCAATACAATTGTCAATTTTATGTTTACACTCTTTACAGTTTACTGTACAGCGTACGCCTACAAATATTACCAATAAAAATATTTTGCTTTGAAATTGCAGGACACTGTAATCTCAATAATTGTCTAGCTGTCTAATTGCAGTAGTTTTGTTCAAATTCCGTGTTATGTGGTGCCATCTATCCTAGGATAGTTACCAATGAGAGAAATTTAGCCAACTCAAGTTCGTAAAAAATGCCTACAGGACGACAATGGCCGAAGAAAGCCTAAATTTTTTGATGCTGATGGAAAGCGAGAATGACTTGGTCGACAGATGATTCTAAAGGAAATGGCTGCAAGATGGACCAAATTAAAAGAGAGACGCCTTCACATTAAAGTTTAATTTTAATTGACCTAGTTTTATGGAAATTGGATTCTCGGGTTTTTAGGCCGCTGTCATTGGTTTACTTTAGTACTCGACTGTAAACCGAGCAACAGTCAAAATCTCTCTTGAAAATGCTAGGCACTGGACCAGACGAAACGTCGAGTAGTACAAAGTAAACCAACGACAGCGGCCTAAAAACCCTAGAATCCAATTTTCATAAGACGATGGCCTCGAAAGCCTTAAACAACTGACCTAGTCTTGTATTTTAATATTTCTAAAATTAAATTTTATCAGACTCTTTTAATTAAACGTTATGTGAATTACCCGTTTTGTTTCAATAACTCATATTCATACAAGAAATTAATCATCTTTATGAAAGTAACTTGCTAGTTATGTTTTGAGTACCAGTTAGGAAAATTTACTTCTTCTAAGCCCCCCCCCTCCCCATTAAAATGCCTTCGCGACGCCGGTGATCATCATACTGTCGAACTTCTAACCTATCATATATACAGATATACGCGAGAATAAGGAACGAAATAGTTCTCAAACCAGTTACTAAATTCCAAAACAAAACGCTAAATATTTTAAGTATTCTCTAATGTTTCTAAGAAGCGTATCTTGTAGAAGGTTTTTTGTCATTTTGACATAAATATCTTGAGTGAATTTTCTTGTGTAATTTGTTCTCCTACTTACAACAGTTTTTCATGTGATAATATTGGATGATTGCCTATTGTTGTTTTAGATAAACAGGAAAGTTATCGAAAGAGCATACACAGCACTCTCATAGATCCCAGATGAATAATAATATTACTACAATAGCATGAATCGGGATGTAGATGAATTATTAAAATCGTCGATTTTATTGAGCATTTCGTTTTCAGTTTTTATCAAAGCATTAGAAAGCTAATGCAAAGTGTTAAAAATATTCCACTGGATAAGTTATAGGAAATGTTGTATTAATATCCATAATTATCATTTGAACTATCAAAAACTCTTCTTCAAAGTTTTAAAAACACCAAGAAATATAAAATCGAGCAATATAAAAGAAACAAAAAATGATATGGTATTGGGAAAAGATGAGGAAATTATAGAGCGGTGGAGAGACTACTTTCAAGAGAGGAATAACAGGAGCCCCAATACGAAAGGGATATAAAACTAGACAACGATTAAAACGAACAGCCGATATAAAGAGAAAAAGCTGGACAAGGTTTTATTGACATCCAAAAAGCATCCTCCTACAGAGTATGAAAAAAACAAATATAGAATAGTTTACAACGAAGAGAAGGTTGAATTAAATTGAGAGACAATATCAGGAGTATATGTGAAAGAACAAGGAACCATGTGAGGAAAAATGATAAACATTCCAAGGATTTCATCACAAAATAAGGATTAAGACAGGGAAAGTCCGGCGCTATTCATAATGATAATTTATGATGTATTGAAAGAAGTGAAAACAAAAGTGAAACAGACAAGTAAGATACAGAAATATGGAAATAGTTGGAACCTCTGAATGTGTTTTATTCGACGATTTATAATGGTTATCTGAAAATGAGGAGGAATTGGAGCATAATTTATAATAGGACAAAAATAATGGTAGTGGAAAAACAAGAAGAAGAACTCAGAATCGAAATAGATTGAATACAATTGGATCAAGGGAATAGTTACAAATGTATATGCGTAGGTATCCAGAGCAATGGAAAACAAATAGCAGAGGTTTTTGGAAAGAAAAGAAATAACAAAAACACCAACGTGTATAAATCAATATTTCGACTTGGTAGCAAAAGCTGGGTACTTACAAACTGAAGCAGCTGGAATGATGTACTTACGCAGAGGCAGAGGTGTGACTAGAAGAGAAAGAAACGAAAAGGAGGCTTGAATATAAAACAATTTGAAAAACAACAGCTCAGTTGGCTTGGACACCTTTGTAGAATGGAGAGCAATAGACCGGCAAAAGGATTTTGCAAACTAGAGAAATGGAAGACAGGATGCCCAGAGAATTCATGGTAAAACTCAATTGCCACAATTTTGAGGAAAAAAATAACATGGACTATTAATGAAACTAGAAATAGAAAACAGTGACGAAAATTTGGGAAATAAATAATAGGACACACCTGACACTCAAAAGGAGTACAGACGGGTTTATGATTATATATAAATATATATTCTTCATTTTGCTGTTATTAATTTGTGTGAGAGCTTGGCAAATCTTAAACAGTATCCACCCCTGTCTGAGACTACGATGTTCTACTGGGATGTTTGGATCTACCTCTTCGAGAAACATAAAATTTTTGGATCTAAAAAAGTGTAAGTAGCTGTAAGATAATGAAAACTTTCTATTTTCGAAAGAATTTTCTCTCATTTACCAATAACCACAGTATAAGAAAAAAAATAGTGAGATTACATTTTTCACCAGCTTTTCATCGACCCTACACAAAATAAGCTTTGATATTTAAAAAAAAACAACTTAGCTAGAGTTAATTCCCTTGTTCTCGCGGTTTATAATAATTTTTTTCTGAATATTCACGAAAATATGTTATGATAAAACAATGTTTTCATTTGTATCCGTTCGCAATCCAATACCTATATAATTTCAGGAAAAGTACTACGCTGCCATTGGTTGTTAGTTAAAAATCATTGAGCGCTCAAAAAATAAAGTTCTCTTATACGGTAGATTATGCGGTTATTTATTTAGGTCTATAGGGCTCTGTTGCGCGACAAGCTTATATAACTCTCAATCGCTTGAAGTCACTGGAAGGACTTGACTACTAACAGAAAAGTTCTGTGCTGCGGTGGCACATTAAATGTAATAGCCTGGTTACGAAAAAGAGATAATCTGAAGTTTGAGATTGTGTATTCTCTTAATTACACCAAAATTGTAAGACTATAAAATTAAAATTAACGATAGGACCAGGAAATTATGATTTTTCAAATTGAAAGTTATATTTCTCAAAAAAGGCAAAATCTAAACGAAAAAAATCGCATGTGAGAATTTTTTTCAATCATTTATTCATATAAACATAAGTAATTAAAGTGTGAAATTTTAATAAATAACTGGAAATTGTACAAATGGAAAAAATTTTCGGGCTTAAGTTTTTTCTTTTTTTTTGTCTCAATTATATTTGTGATATGAGTATTTTTATTATATTTAAAAAAAAATTTTGTCAAACAGTTTTTTGAATTTTGTAAATAAATTGTGAGTTTATGTGATAAAAGTGTGGATACAAAAGCTGTGGATCTTTTTATTACCTACAACCATTCGACATTTTTCCAGGCCAGAAATGTCTAAAAAATTCACACCCCCTTCTCCTTCCCAGTTCATTTAACTATATCTTTTTACTTTTTACCATTTTTGAAATCTTTTATCCCGGTCTACAAACTCATGTGCATGAAATATACATAACTGAAAAACAACAAATTATGAACATAACTTTCATGTTGAATTCATACAATAATAGAATTTAATTTGTTTCCTATGATAGACGTTTTAATAGTTAACTTTATTCATTTTTCATGATTCCAACGTTTATTTTTAGAAAATTTTGTTTTCCCGAATAATACTTCTGTATCTCTATTACGCCAAGAAAAGTATCAATATTGGTATGTTCACCAACAGATACAGTATTTTCTTTTGAAAAACCATCTACGTAATTCTTTGTTGCATTTGAAAGACTTGTTTCATTATCACAATGTTTGGGAATTTCTTTGTAATGAAATTCCTCCACTTTTAATTTCACCAGGATTTCTTTGAACTGACGAGAGAATTCGAGCTTGTTACAGGAACTACAAAATCATGATCTCATTTTAATATTCCATAATAAAACAATAGAATAATTAAAGTTCCAAGTGGAATTCATTAACAGTCTTCGGAAAGTGGAAGTGAGTTTTCATTGTTTTTTCTTCCGATATACTATGCATAAATACATTTTTAAGAGCATTTAAATAGAATAAATGAATAGAAAAAGTCGAGTAAAATAGATAGTTTCATTAAGTTTACTTACCCTCATTAAATAATGGATAATTTTCAAAACATGAGCTGAACAAATCTCAAAATCTCAAAGTAAAACTAATCCTAAATACTTGATATTCTATTCTTGAAATTCTAAGTTGATTTTATCCTTATTTTGATATTCATGATGAAGGTGATCTATAGATCAATATAAATGAGCAAATTGTCAGTGTCAATATTACATTATTATTACAAACATTATTCATTTTTATATTGAAAATTGAAAAAGAAAGATTAATTCTCTGTTTAATATAGATGTAAATAAGAATACATCGTGTTTATATTTTTTTGAGCAAAAATTAGTTACAATGGTAATATACTTAAAATCTAGTATCGTAGTCGTTCTACATTAATTTGTGTACAATTGAAATTTCCATTGGTATGGCAAGCATTTGAATTTTTTTGAAACTTTCCATGGCAGAGGATGTTCCATCAAATTTGTAGACAACAACAATCATCGTAGAAATTCCATATTCTTCACATTTCTTTTGTAAAAATTCAGCTTTTTGATTACCGAAAACGTAAATGTAATCAACATTAAGCATTACGCTTTTCAAAATCTCGTCCAATTTTGAATAATCAACATCTCCAGAAGAATACTTAATCCGATGGTTTTTTTATCTTGATTGTTTAGCAAATGGAAGTCGTCAATATGTAGTGTCTATGTTTAAGTCCGATTTGGATGGACAGTTCCTTCGGACAGAAGGTACCTTCGATAATGAAGCCTTGAATGTCAACGAATGCTATTCTCATCGTAGTTCATTTGTAACTGACACAATCCCACCGCTTGACTGAGTATCATATGACCGTTTTGATAATTTGCGTTAGCGGGTAATACTCCAAAAAACAGTCATGTATAATTTTACAATATGCTCTAGTATTTGCATAATATTACGAAGAGACCATGATTTTTGAATGCTTCATAATCCAATGTCGGATGTACTATGTTTGTATTAGTATAGCTTCTATAGAATTAAGTGTAATTATAATAGACAAGACCAATTTTTTATTTTATTATAAAAGTATCATATAAAAATAATACATTTGATAGTGCACAAACACAAACATTGTTTTTATTATAAATATATTTTGGCTTGGAGTCTCTTGAAGGTGGGACCAATTCACAAATAGGTGCTGCTTTCCCGTCCTTCAACCATATCCGCATTATATGCATATTACCAAATTGATATAGAGGTGTCGCGCGATCTTGTTTGGGATATGCCAATCGATGACAATTTAGTTGGTTGCAATGATTTATACAGTCTGAAAATGCGCTTTAATACTGTCTTGCGGTCTTCGAGAGAGGGTTATAGGAGAATCCTTTTTACACACATTATTACATTTTTTCCTTCGATCGATGATTTAGCCTCATTTATACATTTTTTTGTGTCGGAGACTCCAGAAGTATTTCATTGCAAATGGACGAGGGAGACCCTAATCTAAGCTTGATAACATCCTCTTCTATAATGGATATACCAGCAAGTGCATGAAGTTTGAAAATGTCATTGTTTATTACTACATCACCATCGGTGTTATAATGAGATACACTTGAAATTTTACAACTGTTTGAAAATTTGAATGCAATTCCTCCATTATCAAATACATAAAATTCCTTGTTCAATTTAGTTTTTTGACCTTTTAATCGAGGAATGAAATTTGTGTGATAGGTATCTGGCTGCCATAGATATAGAGGCGATGATTCAAGTATATCACTCAATAGATTATGGGTTAATTTCGAAAGGAAATGGCTACCAAATTTGTTGATAAGCATTGCTTGATGATCTACGAATTACTGATATCAAATTTCAGTTTCCATTTTATTTATTGAATTATTCCAGCCTCACGCAACTATTAAATAATAGATACAATTTCGTTTGAATGACCAGTATTTTTGGCAGCCTGCGAAGCTACAAGTAAGAAAGATCGTGATTAACCACGGGTAAAGAGATACGGGAATCACTTTGGATTGTTACCACCTATCGAAGATACTGGGAGGTACATATATAAAATAGTGATATATATATATATATATATATATATATATATATATATATATATATATATATATATATATATATATATATATATATATATATATAAACAGCAGATCTTCGAAGAAGAAACGTATAGTTCGATTACCTAAAAAGGTGGGTATCTACCGCTTTCGCTACCACACCCTGCATCTTTACGAGCAGTTGATACAGGTGCCGCGTCTATAGTGTCAGCCATCAATAAAGCAAAATCTGATCGACTTGAAGATAAAAAACGTCATGATCAGGCGATTAAGGGCAAAGGAAAGGAACTATATTTGAAACCATACAAAGGATACGGTATACAACCAAAAAACTTAAGATGCCCAATCGGGCGTTAACTGACAAAATTTGCGATAATATGTTGAACTAATAAAAAATTCCACATTTTAAGGGAGTATTTATGAGAGATACTTTACCTAGAAAAATCAACAGAAACGAGTGTGAGATACTGAACACTGATTCACGAATAGGGCAGGACACTCACTGGACTGCTTATGTGAAAACTGGAACTTAAATTATCTATCGGGCAATTTATCGCCGCCAACTGAATTGATAAATTATTTCAGAAATAGCGTGATTGTACGTACAGATATTTTACAATTATGATAGAATCCAAAAGACTTCCTATAAATGTGGACATCACTCACTAGATTTCTTGTATAAATATTACAACTAAGTGAATATTTTCATTCTTAGACTTACCTTCATCACACAAATATGTCCTTCAGTTTCACTCTTTGCGGTAATTCAACAGAACAAAGCTACAACCTTAACCGTCCTATTTATTTGGATGATGCAACAGACTATGAAATAGGTCTCATCAATTTCAATACGTACAATTCTATACCAAATATCGATGAAGCGAACAATTTCTTTATGTGGGGAATACTAGGAAAACAATTTTTCCTGTATAATATACCTCTTGGCACATATGAATTGAAAGATATAGATAAAATCTTGAACAATCACATGAAAAGCATAAAGACAGATGCATATATTGAAATAACACCGGATATAAATACTTCAAAAGTGTTTGTGAAGAGCAATTACTTCATTTCATTTCAATCAGGTCCACCATAGGTTTTTTGCTTAGTTTCTCAAAATTTACTCTTAAACCAAACGTGAGACATATTTCGGACCGACTGGTGAATATTTTCAAAGTAAACACGATAGGCATTGATTGCAACATAGCAGCCGGATCATATTTGAACGGAAATCCTGTGCATATTATTCACCAATTTTTTCCAACAGTGCCTAGCGGTTATAAAATAGTCGAGTCAGTCACCGCAAAATATCTTGTATTAAGTATCAGTGTTAAGACGATCAACAACGTCAAAGTAAAAAATCATTGATCAATTCAGAAATCTCATTAATTTTCAAGGTGAAGAAATTGCTGTTACTTTACACATCAGAAAAGTATTGTCTTAAAATTTAATGATTCACATTGCACTAAAAACTATAAAGGACCCTCCATTTCTCGTAGGGGCATCAGTTTGATGAAAGCAACCAAAAATAAACAATTTTTGAAATCTCTTGGATTCAAAGTACTAATATAATGGAGATCTTATATGTTACTGATGAGCCCTTCAATGATACCACTATTGAGCAATTCCAGTTTCACACATAACAGCCCTTCATACCTGGTAAATTGAACTATTATGATGAGATTCGAATGCCCATACAGGATCTGGATGCATATACACTACCCTCAAGCAGTTATTTATACATTGAAGGAAAGCTGCAAACTTCTACAGGCCCTATACCAACTAAATTAAAGTTTATGAATAACGCTATCGCATTCTTATTTCGTGAGCTTAGATATGAGCTGAACGGTGTCGTAATAGATTCTGTAAGTGATGTAGGGCTTGTTTCAACAATAAAAAATTACCTGTCTCTTAATGAAAATGAGAGTATTCTCATGCAAAACGCAGGATGGTTCCCAAAAATTAAGAGTGAAAAGGTGTTGGTTGACGCAAATGGAAATTTCAATGTTTGTATACCATTAAGATTTTTATCTGGTTTTTTTGAAGATTTTAAAAAAATTATCATGAATATGAAACAGGATCTGATATTAATTCGTGCAAGTGATGATACTGATGTAATAATAAGTTCCGATGAAACTGAGAAGCCAAGAGTCGAAATAAATAAATTATGTTGGAATATCATATTTATGATGCTCGGTGGGCCAGACAATTATTATTTTCATAGCGAATAAATGGTGTTCCTTTAGTTGTCATCCCTAATCAGTGAAATTCATGCCGTATTGATATCAATGAAGTCACATTTCCATGGGAGACTTTTTCAGGAATTGGTATTCGGCCTCAGTTAATGTATATAAATAACTGATACTGACATGAGTGGGTGAATTGGACGCTAATCAGCTTCTTGAGTCTTGAGTTAAACGTGAATAAAAAAAGGGGGAAAAGTACTTCATGAATTGAATTATTAAAAATTAAACAAACTATGCCCGGACACGATTCTTTAATTTAATATTTTTTTCAGTAAACAATAAGAAAAGCTGCAGCAACAAACATATATATTAAAAAATGATAAATTTGAATCAACTGCGTATCCAAAAAACTCAACGAATAAAAAGCAGTTATACATTGAAAATGACAAAGGTTTCTGTATATAAGAGATAATAACTGGGAAAGAAAGATCTAGGGAAAGCAGGAATGGTTGCATTCCTCAACTAAATTCTCAGTTATTGAGGTTGAATTTAATAAGATGGTAGTGTACCGGTTGGGTACTTGGCGTGAATGAGCTCCAACCTGGCAGCTGTAGAATTGCGAAAAAACTAAAATAAGGAAAGAAACGAGAACACACATGGAAATTATTAAAGAAGGAAGAAGTAGGTATAACATATTTGAATAAAAAGAAGCTTGTGCTTTTATGAAAAAATTGATTTTTTTTAAATATAACAGAAATCTGTTCTATTATATTCTATTCACAAATAAATAAAAAACACGAATTTTCAAGGAAATTATACAAAAAAATACAAAACATCGTAAAAACAGAAAAAAAATAATAAAAATAACTGCAATTTTGTGAGCAATATATATACCAATATATAGAAAGCAAAATTGGAAAGATAATTGAAAAACTTACCAGCGAATATAAAGAATATCACCACAAATTTTCTTAAATTTTCTGATTTTGTTGTAGAATGTAGACAGATAGAGGACGATTCAGAAAGCATACCGAGATTTTGTCGATTTCCTCGAATGAAGTGGGAGGTCGATAACAAATTACTTTTGTCGAAACCTCTAATATTAAAATAAATAAAACTGTGCCACAATATGTGAACAACGGAATATTCAGAATACTTTAAGAAAAACTGCCGACTGGCATGTTACAAAATAAACTCATTTCAAGCCTATTAAAACGATATTGGTATCTCGCTGATCATATCATATTCGTATCAGTGACTTCTACAACTCTCGAGTAGTGAAACTTATTTCCGGAAATATTATCCCCGTTATAAATTTTTCTTTTTGAAACAATTCGATATGCAGTTTTGCCCTTGCACAAATGCAATCTTCATTTCCTATTCATAATTTTTGTCCATAAAGTGTCCTGAGACTCTCGTAAATCGAATGCACTTAGTTGATTAGTCTCACTACTCAGAAATTCCAAAATTGTGCCCGTTTCAGTGCTTTATTTTTTTGAACATACCTCAAAATTCAAATCAAAATGAAAAAAGATTACATTATCATTATATTATATATAATTTATACATTATTTTTCAATATATTTCTTGGTGCAAAGAGCTTTTCAGCATTTGCAATATTTTAAACGGAAGTTCTAAACTTCAATTCAAAATAATAATTCTTGGAATTGTTCTCTTCAATATATGTCAAAGGAATTTCAATAATCTCATTGTAAATATACCTACCACTTAATTTATATGTTGAGAGAATGTTATATGGATAGTGGAGTCTGTATTACATGCAGGAGTTCAGGAATTTTTAAATGAAAAGAATTGTTCATGACTAGTAAGGTTACGTATAATGAATACATTTTGTTTCTGTTAAATTCAATTTGACAGCATAGAATGACGATGTGAAGATAATTTTGTTCGTTTTGGAAATTAAAAAGTGAGTTCCAGAGGAATTTTCAGTTGATAGGGGATATACTGAAATATGTCATAATAGCTTAGCAAATAAATGTAGGAATTTAAATATATATTGCAATAATACAATATCAAAATGACTTTGTAAGCAAAAAATTGTTTTTTTTTCACATTAATTAGACAATTCCTTTTTTATGTCAGTTGAATTGAAATGTTTCATATGTGGGAAATAAGAAATGGTATATTTCATTAGTAGTTATGCAATCACGGAAAAATCCATTTCTGGACGTGTAATGAACGTTCTTCGTCAATCATGCTGGTAGAAAGAGGCGCTGATTTGCTCAGTCTAAAGTCAGTCACGGAGGATGGATACATAGAATAATTCATACAAAGAAAACTAGAAGTATCACAAAAATTGTTTAATCCTCCTCACTTGCAACATGTAAACCCTGAAACATTCTATCAAAAAATCAAAACATTTGGGAATCGTCTGCTTAGAAACTTTCAGTCCTAAAGAATGAAATACCGAAGGCACTACACCACTACACAACGATTCTTAAATATACTAATTATGTTGTTGTTGTTTCCAGAAAAGTGTTATGAATAAATAATTGTTTTTTCGTATAATTAATTTCACTTGTATTTTCTTATTCAGGACACGGCTGATAAAAAGAGCAAAATAAAGAATCGGGGTATTCGTAAGAAAGTAGGCTCGTGAATATCTTACTTCACAGAATAACGTATCGCGGGAATTAGGAGAAATGTTCAAAAATACCGAAAAATATGGAAAAAGTGTCCTAAATGTAGTCCAAACCAATTAGCATGAATACCAAGATGCTGTCGTCGACTAAGGCGGATAGATTTTGCAAATGACATAGGCATGGGCGATGAAAAATACTTCACGTTGGGCAATTTGGAAATCAAACGAAACGATGGTTTTTATAGGGACAGTACAAAAGAGTTTCCTAACAATGTAAAATATGAAGAAAAAGCAGAATTCGCTTATTAAGTTCTAGTCTTATTTCGACAAGAGGAATATCCAGACCTTATGTGTCACACTAGTTGAGAAGCACGGACTCCTACATGTAGTTTGAGTTATCAACTTTGTTAGTTACTAAGCTGCTACTTACGGAAAATAAGAGAAGTTTCATTAAATATAATTATTACAAAAATATATGGTCAAATATTTTGGTACATATGCTATTGCATTTTCGGTATGTTAGTTTCATCAAAAGAAAGATGAATTACTTTTACTGTATTAGATTTTGACAAAAACAAATTAGATTCGAACACTATCCTAAGCATTAAGCTATTCTTTGCCCAATGTAATTTTCTAAAATCTCCGTGAAAGTTTTTTCGGGAGATTTATCATACAAAATGTTGTTTAAAATTTTCCAGACAGCTTGTCAAGTTCTTTAATATATTTATTACCAGTACCGCATAAGTTTTCCAACTAATGGTTGATTCTCCAAATTTAGCTTATCCCATTTGCAAATCATTAAAAGTCTGTACTTCACAGGAGCGGACTGAAGAATTACTGAATTCCACAAAAGAACAATAAAACAATCAATCAATAGTTTGTTACTGAGAGAAACGAGAAAAAAATAGCAAAATTATATATTGCAACCAAGTTGTTATAGTATTAGCTAACATATTTGAGATTCGATAAGTTCCTAAGATTATTATTGTCTTTATACTGCAATTACCAATCAGTACTTTTCTCTTTTTTCAATAATACATCTATAAATTCAGATGCTTATTTTGTGACAAATCAAGGCGCCGCCACAAGATACTGTGAACATAGGCTCCGATATTTTCTACGAATGTTTGATTCAAATATATTCAGTCAGTACGACAGTACTGGCTATACGACATTAAATACTTTTTGGAAAGTTATATCTCGGAAACGGTGGTTCATAAGAAAAAAAGTATTGATTGTCGAAGGTATTTTCATGATAAAACTGGTTTTGCTGATAATCGCGGAAAACTCATTTTTTTGACCTTTGACATTGAATAAAATTTTTTACATACACGGAAATGATGGGGAATATTCAAATTTTATTTTCAATTGTATTTTAAACAATTTTACTCATTTTTAGCTTGATGGGAATTCATGTAGCTTCACTCTTATTTTTTGGTCTAATTTGTCCGGATTATATATATATATATATATATATATATATATATATATATATATATATATATATATACTAGCTGACCCGACAGACTTCGTCCTGTCAAAAAGATTTGTAATGTGGCAGTTTTTGTGCCTACGTATTTTAAAAAATTCTCCCGAACAGAACCGTCACCCTGGTGATAGGGCGTTGTGAAGAAAAAATAATTAAGTAAAACATATATAAGTATTTAAAAGTAAGTAATCGCTTTATTGTTAATCATGTGAATCATAAATAATTATTATTATTATCATTGTAGTGCTTTGTGGTATACGATGTTTTTTGTTTGATTACCTGGCGCATAGATAAACAAATCTGATGGTTTTCCAACACGGGAACAGGCAACATACAATTGACCATGTGAGAAACATGGGTTTTCTAGATTAATACCACAAACACTTAATGATTGCCCCTGGGACTTGTTTATAGTCATAGCAAAAGCAAGCCGCACTGGAAACTGTAGTCGTTTAAACTCAAATGGCACATCAGTCGGAATCATTGGGATGCGCGGTATGAGAACATCTTCTCCTTTATACTTTCCTTTGAGTATAGTTGCTTCTATCACATTGTTTAGTAATTTTGTTATCGCTAACCGTGTACCGATGCAAAGACGCGGTTGGTTGATATTTCGCAACATTATAACCACCGATCCGACCTTTAATTGAAGATTGTGAGGTGGCAATCCTGGCAAATACAGCGAGTTTAAAAATTCCGGTGGATAGTTGACTACATCATTTTGATTAGTAGCCGAATCAACTGATTTATATATCCTCAATTCGCCTGTAATTTGTTCTTGAATTTTGAAATTTAATTCATTTACATCTATGTTTTTTGCAGCCAGTATAGCTCGTTCGCTCAACCAATCATGGTTTCTGTAATTTTGAGAAACATCTGGAAACACCTTCTGAATAAGTTCATCTTTTGATTGAGTTAACTGACAAAAACTTTGAGGAAAGTTAATGCAGCCAGTCAACATGTCTATAGGTAATTTGCCATTACCAATGTCAATGAGTTGTTTAGAGAATATGTTTCCAGATTGGTCATTTTGCAACTCGACACGCATATTCTTGCTTAAATGAAGTACTTTGACATGTTTCCACAAATTGGAGGACTTTAGACATGCATTGAGTTCATCAGCTGGCGTTGATCGTGGAATCACTGGCAATGTTTGACGAAAATCTCCTGCTAATAAAATCATTACACCACCAAATCGGTTATTATTACTCCGTAGATCTTTTAAGGTTCTGTCTAAAGCCTCCAAAGATTTTTTATGTGCCATCGTGCATTCATCCCAAACAATCAATTTACATTGCTGCAAAACCTTTGCCATTGCAGAGTTCTTCGAAACGTTACAGGTTGGAGTTTTATTGCTTTGCATATTTAATGGCAATTTTAGTGCTGAATGGGCTGTTCGACCACCTTCAAGCAAAGTTGCTGCGATTCCCGACGAAGCGAGTGCAAGTGCAATTTTATTTTGTGAGCGAATTGTTGCTAATATTAATGAAATCAAAAAAGTTTTTCCTGTACCACCAGGTGCATCTAAGAAGTAAATCCCTCCAGTTTCATCATTTGTTACTTTCATAAGAGTTTCAAATACATACTTCTGTTGTTCATTTAACAGTGGAAGATTTGTTTGAATTAATTCTTTCAAAGCGTTGAGATCATACAATCTTTCTCGATGCAACTCTTGGTTAAAAGCGTCATGCATTGGACGATTGGGCGCGGTCAGGCCTAATTGAATTAATAGTTTGTTTGACATTATCAAGCACATGTCCTCAATTGAAATTAATGCTTCATTGTAAATTTCTTCACTGATTTGTATATTTGGATTTCCCATTCTATTCCGTATTTGATACAAAATATCATCACACATATAATCTTTGTACTTGATCCACAAATCAATTGGGTTTGATGGGAAGCATGTAGATATGATTATAGAAAACAATGTTCGTATTTGATGAGCGTGTGATGATATTACAGCATCATTGAGAGTTTGATCCCAATGAGCGTCATTTTCAAGTAATTGCAAACGTTGACAGGCTTCTCTGTAGGATCTACACAATTCACCATCAACAGTTCGTAACTGTTGGAATGATGTTGCGCCACGTACATTGACTAATAGCAGTCATAAATAAAAACATTCATCATTGCCTGGATGTACTGAATAAATCCGGCCAATCGCATCGGTGGAATATACATCTGTATATCCTGGAACTGGTTTTCCTTGTTTCCGTCGTATAAATCTCCTTGAGGATTGATTCCAGGTATAATATTTTGGCATTTCAGAATATAGCAATGTTTGTGCGAAATCATCGTTTTGGCATGTCTCAAAAAATTAACTACATGTTAATGTAGTAGATGGTGGCTGAGCAGCTCTTTCTACTGCGTTCTGTGTTGTAAAATACACTCTTTGTCCATTTTCTAAATGCACAGCTAAGTGAACAACAGAAGGGTGTCTCTCATGAATAGGAAAAGAAAATATTCGCCAAACTGCTTCATTACTACTGACATAGCGGCCCATTTGGTATTGGGTAACTTCATCATTGGAATTCTCTGCACCAATTCCAATCACAGCCATATCACTCCCTTTGGTTACATATTTGCAAATGTATTTAATCGATTTCACTGAATGGCAAGATTCAACGTTGATGTGTGCTTTGAATGTCTTTGATAAAATGGGTGAATATGGAACAATCCAACGATTATCTATTTCAATATCTTGTTGATTTAATTTGACAATTGTTGATTTTCCATTGTCTGCTGTCGATCTGCGACGATACAATGGATAACCGTCATTACCAGTAATTGTTTCCGATATTAATGTCCGTGGATATCGTTTTGAACATTTACCATCCATCATACACGGTGAATTTTGATTAAGAGTTCCACAGGGACCATGTATCATGTGTTTGATAACTACCTCATGTAATCCGGGATCTACTTGTACATCAGGGATTTCAGCTGATATGACTGCATCAACTTCATTTGGCCTTATCTTTTCAACCAACCAAATCAAAATGTGTGCATGTGGCAATCCTCGTTTCTGCCACTCCACAGAATACATTCAGCAGCGTGTCTCACCAAACACATTATGTTTTACGATGAAATCCATTAATGATTTCAACTTTTGTCTAAAGACTCTGGCTGTAATATCATGACGATCAATGGGTGATTGCCCAGAGAATAACTCCTGCTTGATTTCTATCCATTGCGGATTGCATGTAAATGTGATGAACAAATCTGCTGTACCATAATGACGAACATACGACATGGCATCTTGAGCATATTCGTGCATATGCCGAGGGCTTCCGATGTATGTTGCTGGAAGAATAGTCATCCGACCGACATTCTGTGCATTTCCATCAGTATTAATCGCATCTCGAAGGTGAATATACTCTTCAGATCGGAGTTTGGTTTGATTCAACCTGATGAATGTTAATCTCTCCGTTTCAATTTTAACATACATGTCAACAACATATTTGTGATATAATCGCTGACATTTCAATATGTGATTATCTTCATTTTTCCGAATCATTAGGCGGTATGAATAATAGTTCATTGAACTGACTTTTTTGTTGGTTTCAGAACCTGTAAATAGATTTTGTTCTAATAACATTCAAATATAAAATTAAAATACATAATATAATGACTGAAATATTATCGCCATAGCTAAACTAATATTTTAGTTACCTGTAATGAGATTTATCATTTTTGTTGAGAAATCGTAGCCATCTTCACCTTGCCAAAATATAATGGGATATTGCAGTGCATCATATGAGCGGTGTGTTTCCTTTATACGTTGTAATTGATCATTCCGACGATGTAAAACAATATCACGGGATTCCAAGTTTTCTCCAACTACAACGATAGCAACTTCATCAATAGTTGGTGCATTAAAACGTCTTGTATGTTGACCTGCAGGTGTTTTATCAGCTCTGATTACAATTTTGTGATTATCGAATGGCATCAGATCCAGGGCAGTTTTAAACAATATAATCAATTGATTGTGTTGATGAAATAAAGTTTGTAATTGTTCTATAATAGACCTCTTTACTAAATTGTTATGTGCACAACGCAGATCAATTTCTTGTGGTGAATTGCCCATAAAATAAATTTGCAGGAATTTGTTGTCGCTATCGGACACTGGTAACAGTGAACCTGCTCTGTGATATATTTGCCCTTGTATCTGTAAATAAGAAAAATATTATGGTGTGGTATAAATTAATGGATTGTCAGTGACCAAACTTAAATAATATTTGATCTTAAAAATATATATTTAGTTTTAACTAATATCTATCAAATATATAAAATATAATAAAAGTGTCACTGAAACTGAATCACCATATAATATGATGACTAAGTGATATATTTCGTAATGATTAAGAAATTGAAGATAAGTGACACATCTTAACTTTCGTGACAGAAAATTTTGTTCGCTAAAATAATTATGAGTAACTGCTATAATACATACCTTGAAAGTTGGCATAAAATTTTCCCGAACTACATTTGTTGCCCCAAATGAAGTCATTTGAAAGCAATTGTTATATTGTTGGATATGTGTCAAAAAGTGTATAGAATCTGTTCCTATTCCTGAAACCAATGAGTACAATGGTTCTGGTGGTGGATCCAATGGTATCAATTTCACTTTACCATTTGCGCAACACAATCCATTGGCTTCGTTTTTGTATTTTAATGCCTTACAGTGTGAGCAAACCGAGTTCATAGAACCAATAACAACACATTGGTAGTTACTGTAGTCAATTGACACATCGTAACTGAAAGCAGCTCGATTCAAACTTGCGCGATTATTAGTTGAATGTCGCGCTCGCGCTTCACGCGTTTGTGATATCCGAATTCTTTCACGTTCATTTCCGTCGTCACGTTCTTGTGCAGTACGATTAGATCGGTAATTAGCTTGGTTTGTAGCATTTCTGGTTCTTCTACCTAAATTGCTTCGTCTTATAGGAGGCATATCAAATATACATTATTTTTTCACTAATCACGAACTAATCAAACACTAACTAACTAAACACTCTGCAAAAAACACGATATACGAATTTGTTTCGTGTATCAGTTGACAAAAGCAAACTCAGTAGATTAGGTAACAGACAACTTTTTTTTTTAATTTGATATGACTTGAAGTCAAAAAAATAATAAAACACTGTTGCTAACGCGATTTTTGTTTGACTGATGTAATGACGTGGAAACTGCTGCATTTTATCTCGCGTGCCGAAACTAATACAAAAGAAACGCGAGTTTCGGAACGCGACATTAAACTCCTCCAACTATGTATTCTGTGCTCCAACGCACACACACACATTGTTTTGATAGATATGATCTTTGACGTTAGGAACACACCTACATTGCTTAGACAACAGTGAGTGCTCAAATTGACTACGTTTTAGTTACAAATCATTTGTATGGGAAAAAGAAAAGAGCTATTTTTAGGGTTTTTCCAGCAATAATTCTAATTTTTCTCGCCGTAAAAACCATCCTTGAACTTCAACGAACATTTTAAAAAAAGATTTGGCCAAATTGGTCCAGGCGTTGTTGAGTTATGCACTTACCAACACATACACACATACTCAATGTATAAATAATTCAATCATGTTTAAATTACCACTTGCTTTCAACAAATCGTGTAGGTGTGCACTAAATTTAACGACTATTCATTTCGTTATAACGGTCCTAATGGCTCGATCGGGTCCAAACGCGAATGACGAACATTCGTACGATCGAAAGTTATGTACACCAAGGGTCTCCAAACTACAGCCCGAGGACCACATCCGGCCCGCGGAGAGCTAGCATACTTGAAAACTCCTTTTAGAGATCATATTTTTCATAGCAAATTAAATTTAGTTTACTGAATTTTATGTTGAATAATTATTAATATGACATCTACATTGATATGGTCATAGGCTAACTACTCATAACATTGTTGTCGGCTTATTGTTATTGTTTTTGTGATAAGTTGGATAAAGAACACAGAAGTGTAATGAGTAAAGACATGTATAATATGCAGAAAATTTAACTTCAGTATATAGTAACTAACAAATTATTGAAATGAATTCAACTAAAATTTTATACATTTTAAATAAAAACATAACTTATAACTAGCATAATATGAAATACTAATGAGATTTATGTAATTGAGATTTACCACTGACAATAGTTTGTAGTTGTGGACTAATTTTAATTGTACCAATTATTAAAAGAAATTTAATATGCTCATCAGTTAATTTAGATCTGTAAACATTTTTTGTGTACTTCATTTTGGGGAAGGTCTTCTCACACAAATAAGTAGTACCAAAAACAGAAAACAGCCCACGAGCAAATTCATGCAAATTATCAATTGGTGTCAGTGGAAGACTCTTATAAAATTCCAACAAAGATAAGTTTTGATATTTGTTCTTAATTATATCACTGCACTGTAGATCAATCATTTCCATTTGAAGTTCCGGGGCTAGGGTTTCAATGTCAGTATCAAAAGGATTCTGGAAAATCTTAATTTGATTCGCAATGGCATCAAAGTCCGAGAAACGAGTATCAAAACTTATTTTCAAAGCACTCAAAGTTTCGATTGCAAAATCGATAGAAAACTCAGTCTCAGTGGTGTGGCTGAATATTTCAGATGTTTTAAAATGTGAAAAACATTTACTTCGTAGTTGTGATTTTAACAGTATCAATTTCTTTCGAAATGATTTGATATTAGTATATAAATCGGGAAGATTTATGGCTGGTTTTTACCTTGCAATCTCAAATTCAGTTCGTTCACATGTTTTGTCAAATCAACATAGAATGCTAACTCCCACAGCCATGCGTTGTTTTGTAATTCAGTGAGATGGCGATGCTTTTCATTCAAAAAAATTTCGATCACTGCTTGAAGTTCAAAAATGCGCTGAAGGACTTTCCCACAACTAAGCCAACGTACAGCAGTATGATAAGGTATCACACACACAGTGTCATACTGTAATAATAGTGAGAAAAAATTCGAATATAATAGTGGTTGCGCCACTAGCCTTCTTATATGTTCCAATTACTGTCATCTAGAAGTGAGTGGAAGACACCAAAACTTTCTCGAACCAACGAGATTATTCCGTACGTGCTATTAGCGCCATCTGTTAGCGATAGAAGGTACTACCTATTTCCGCTTGTGTTCACCAGATGTCATGTCACGTTACTCCTCATGGCTCACACTCTACGACTAATCTAGAAATTACAGATAATGACAGGAAAATTAGTAATATGCAGTGTAGCCGTTTTGCGGACTTTAGTCCGATTTGCAGCCTTTTTTAAACGTTGTGTACTTTTTCGGACTTTTTTTCTCATCAGTGGACTATTTCACTTTTTACCACCGGCAACAATGATAATATGGTTTTGGCCCTCGGAGTAATCAATATGGCTCTAAGGCTGGAAAGTTTGGAAACCCTTGAAATCCACGATGCAAAGAACTATTAAGAAGTCAACAAGCCACCACGACCGTTAAAATTTTCGTTTCATTAACGTGGAATGGCCTTGAGGGATGTAGCCTAGAGTTCATTACACTAATAGCGAAGTTGATAGAGGATAAGCGAATAAGACAAACTTCTTGCAAATTCGACTCGCGCTATTTCCGATGGTTATCGGTTTCATGTGAAAAAAAATTCGAATATAAAGGTTTGGGGTTATATGTTTAAAAGCAGACGATTGAAATCAAACAACGATAATCGATAAGAATTTTCATATTAAAGAAATAATGTGCACATCGATTGTCAATGTTGTCAGTTACGCGTCATCCGAGAGATTGTGTTTTTCTTTCTACGCGAGTAGAGAGAAGAATCTAAGTGAGACGAAATGCTTCGAACTACAATTAACTTCGTTCTGCTCACAAAACAGTGGTATGAAGTACTTTCCATGCTTTCCTTTTCTTTTGTATTAAGGCAAGACTTCAGTACTCACAAAATATATTTTCAGGAATAGGCAACCAATGTACACACACTCACACACGTGCGTGTGAGAAATCCCGTCCCTTTAAGCATCCACCCCCAGATAAATCCGTGGATGGATGGGAGGAAGAACATTCCACCCTCCCTGTCATTTTGACAGATACTCATTTGCGTCATAGTTTGACATGTAGCCTCCTTCCTCTTCCCTGAGATCTATTGGAGATTCTGGGAAGTCTTATCTTTTTGTTAAGAGCTGGGCTATACGCTCTTGTCTTCTTAGTCTGGACGTCTAAAATGTCTGGGTGTGTTTATTGCTGCCTCGGGTGAATCCTTTTCAGTCTTCTTCGGCTAGAAAATATCTAATCCAAGTAGTCCTTCGCCTTCTTTATAGCTGCCCCTGATGTATAACTTCATAAGCAAGTGCCAAGTTTCATTTTTATTTCTCTAAATCTTTCCAGACATGGCCACCACGTTCCCCTAAATACAAAGGATTCATTTTTTCTGGAGATATCTTAAAAGCTTGGTATATGCAACACCGGTAAACACAAAGAACGAAATGAGGCAGAATCTTTGAATGCTCTTCCAAGTTCGAATATCCTCCGTTAACTCCGAAAATGTGTAGAATTGTGAGGTGCCCACTTCGAACAATTATTATAGTTTTTTATTCGATATGTTGTAAGTTAACCAACCAATTATTTGACATTTCAATTTTTTCTTCATGTAAATGACACTATATTCGACAGTATGCAGTTCAATTGAATGTTTGATTGTGTCTCGATACCTCGTCTAAGTATTTTCAAACAATAATTACGATTTATGATAATTTTCTTCAGAATGTCTCTATACGGCGAACGGTTTCCTTGGAATGTAAAACTATCTAAAAATTTACAAATCTCCTAAACCATAAATTTTATCAAGTTGAGCATAGACTACCTTTTTGTTGAAAACTCTTTTCTGCTATCATTATCATTAGAAACTTTCCTGTGAAAGTTACGGATTGTTAACCATTGGGCATGAGCCGCCCCTGGCCGTCAGATAGTAGTGTAGAATTATTAATTCCGTTAAACACTACATGAGTATACGTAATTATCTATTAGAAATTCATGTTTCATTCAATTCATGTGTAATTAAGAAAATATACTTAACATAAGTTCTGATTTCGCAAATTTGAAGGCCGTTAATTCAGAAACGAGAAATCGTGTGAGAAATTTTTTCTACGTCACAGCATTATTTTCACGTAATCTACTCAATTTACTCACTTTCTTGCTTCAAGTCGCGGAACACCCTATATAAAATACATACACAGAAAATATCCAGAGAATTTATTTTATTGTCTACGCAGTGAGTGAAATATGATGTAACAAAAAACGAAATTGCTATAAAAATAATATTATTCATAAATGAATAAAATACTCTTCGAAGATTGTATTTTCTATAATTCCATTCCGGAATGGAGTAGTTCATAAATAAGGGAAAAACCTCAATTATGAAGTGATTATGATCATTGATTTTCTCAAAGCATTTTATGAATAAGTGAATATTTTTTCCACACAACCTTGGACACACAACATTTATATAACGGATCAGTACTTTTGATACGAGTTTTTTTCTACAGTCGTTAATATATTGAGGAAATGTATATGGTTAAAAACAAGCATAAATTTGTCAGTAAACAATAATTCACAAGCTTTCATTTGTCAAACGTTATGATAAAGTTGATATGAATATTAAAATAAGGAAATTTCCATTTAAATTGTTCTCGCGATATTCGAGACGCTACGAATTAATTTGAATAAAGTTAGTGAGATGGTTTGCTACATCCTTTGTCAAAACAATTCACTTTTCTCGTATTCTTTTGGGTAAGAATGAAAGTAATAAATAGGATCTTTCTACTACAATACATCTATATATTCAAAGTGGGCCATAGAAAACAATGCACCTCAATATTTGAAAGTGCTTAATAGATTTTTAGTAAATTCTGAAACATATCGATTTTTTAGGGAGATTGACAGACATCTGTCAATTGTCTATCTTTTACTTTCAAATAGAGATTATACCATGTGTGTTAAATCATTAAAAAAACATTCATATGCAAAATGCATGCAATCTATGAAATGATCTGTCTAAAGTGCAAATTTAAAGAAAATTGAAACAGATTTTCCAAAACAGTCTGACGAGTAATTGTAATGCAGTACGGTACGTAAAAAATCAGAGTCTTTGGCTAGTTTGTAGGAACGAATACAATATGTTGAAAAATTATTACTCCTGTCTCCTCAGTACCAAAGTTATTTCCATTCTACAGAAACCTGTCTCCCTCATATAAAAAATTGACATGATTCAGTAATTCCTTAAAATCTGATAAATTTTGTCAAATATTGGCGGCGACTTTTTGATGTTGTTCACTCTTTATAACTGATTTACGTTTGATCAATAATAATTCTACTGTTTTGCTTCGCCACCTTAAATAACCTCTATGTATGAAGCTGTTTGAACTTCTGTTCAGTCATTCATATTTCCCATAATGTGAAAATGGTTTTGATGTATTGACTAATGGTATAGTAAGATCAATTGCAATTCCACTAAAACATGTTCAACAGAACAGCAGTCGCTTTTTCGGTTGCTGTGCTGCGTCATTATAATAACGATTTAGTTAGAGTAGAAGTTAATTCGTCTAATTATATTATTAACCTCTTGTTTATCTAATTGTTTGTAGATAATTAACCTTTGAATCAAAGTTGAAGTGAACATTTTTACCCCTTTTACATTTAATTAGAGCTGAAGCTCATCATTATAGTTACATTAATATTTTAAACCTAGTTCAGTTTTTCATAAAACAGACGCCAACGTCGAGCCAAGGGAAGTAGATTGATTATCATAAAAACGAGAAACTTTTACAACATTGCAACTAGATGTAGCATTCCGTACAGTTTATAGACCTTTTTGGACTATTTTCTAGCAGGCGTTTCTAATGTTTTTTATATATAACAAGCTATTTCATCAAGTGTGATTTATGTAAGAAATGGAAAACTTCACGCTGCCATATAAATTGGATTGCAAATATCCGAATAAGAAGAGGAAATAGCTGGTTGTAATTTTTTAATATGTTTCTTATCTTTCCTACTACATTGTTCTAAACGAAATGCAAAAAACGTCTATTTACAATTTTATAAATATATTATAGAAACAATAACTCTTATCCTTATATTTGGAGTCTCATGCTTCCCTCATTGTTTTGACATTTTTGTAATAAAATAATAACACCATTAATGGTAAATATGTTCATGTTTATCTTTTGTTTTAACTGATAAATTTTGTTGGCGAATTCCCAATGTTCGACGGCTTTTACTTATGTGTTCACTTGTGTTTAGTTGAAATGAAAAAAATATCTTGAAAATATAAAAGTTAGAAACGAGTGATTTGGTGTTGAGAATGTGCGTTGTTCTTTCCACTTCTAGCTTTTAAGCCTTACGTTATTCAGATTTGTTGAGGTAGAAAAATTGTCCATTATTAGTCACGTAAAAAATACTCAGCTTTCTTGATTAGAACCATATCTCGATACATTAATTAATTTTGTGCTGCCAAAATAAAATTCGTTATGTCATCTTTCGGACGAAAAGGTTCTTTATTTAGTCCCTAAGAAGAATTTCTTTTTTCAAAAAGACAACAAAATTGAAATAATTAGAAATACTACTACTTTCATAACTAAATGTTTTGCATGGGTTTAATTTTTTTTACTCTTTCGCCCCGTAATCGAATTTCAGGAAGAGTACTACTAGTGATTAGTGCAGAGTAAATGCAAGACCAGATAAGTCTTGGTTTTGTATATGTATTTGATCTTGGTTTTGCAGTGAAAGTGATCGGGGTCGTGTCGGGTTCAGTCTTCTCTTGATATTGGATTTTAATGGAAGGGAATTTTTTTATGGAAATTTTTGAAATAGACAATTTTTCAAGTAATTCAAAGTGAATGGAGGATTAAAAAATAGTCTCGCTTATCCTTAAGTACAAACACTAAATACAATAGATTATAAATTGACGTTTGTCTCTTTTGTTTGACAGAAGTATAAATTCATTAGTTTTAAAAGCTACTGTTTCTGAAAGTAAAATCAAGTATTGGTATCTTGGTGGCCATTTAGTTGCACCACGTTGGCTAATTCAGTCTGCATCGCCATCTCGAAACTACATGTATTTCATCAGAAACCGAACAACTAGAGAAGGTACTTATTCAAGTCTTGAGAGGTTAAAGTAGAGGTGAGATATGAGCTTTTCCTTAAAAAAATATGGACTCAATATTCGTTTGTTCATAATAATTATTCATAAAATTGTTATTTGAGTGTATATTCAGTAGAAACTCATCATTCTCATCACATCGTCCTACCAATTTCTCACAAAACTGCATACGCCTGTCGTAGCCCTCTTCGACTAGATATACTTGATGCGTGGTATTTATCTACGCCCATTCTTACAGACCTCGGAGATAACAGAAAGATACTAATATCAAGATATTGGCAAAGTGATAAAGTGAGAGGCATGAAATACACCTATTTAGTTTTGCTTTTTGCGAGGTTACCATTTAATTTTTTCGATCTTTGATGAGGAGTCTCAAAATTGCTTATTATTTGTATATTGAGCAGCTGTACAGAATTTTTAAAGAGTTTGGTTGATTTTAATAACTCTGAGAATAAAAATAACCATCAAATAGTCTTCCTGAGCTATTGGATAAGTCAAAGTTTTAATACAGACAGATATTGCAAATCAAATAAATATATCCTAAATTGTCATTTGTGCAGAATCCTGAAAAAATGAGTTTTTAATGATAGAGATGTTACTGTATCTCAACAATACGGAAATGAATCCGTGATGATAAAGATCCAAACGATTTTTAAGAAGAGTAGTTTTGATATCTGTGCATCAGCTGCCTGTTCAAGTATGGAAAGGAATTTGTTTCAGTGGAAGTAATTGTTGTTGTTGATGATTGTATTGGATGGAAACATTGCAGGACATTAAAGTGAGATCACATCGAGCTGCGTGGAAGATATAGAATATCAAGTTTTTCGTCATCTACCGTTTAGTGCCAGGTTACCTAAACTGCTAGTGTGATATGTGCACATATGAATCTGTTGTTTGAACAATTTTTTTATTTTATTGTTCTATATTGGCATTTTATTCAAGTCTTGTTATCCTAATACAGGAAAAAAAGTTTTTATGATTTGTGTTTGTCATTTAACTGTTAACAAAGAAACGATGAAATTTTTCATACTAGATTTTAAAATGGAATCTAATTAATAGCCATACTTTTTGAGAATAGCATAACAGTGATTTCTTTCTGGGATATTATTTAAAAAGGTGGGAGAAGGTAGAAATTGAGAAAAATAGATGGTAGAGTTCAGAAACAAAGAGTAATGAAGTAATAAAACTTATGAGAAAAGATGGAATGATTGTAGCAATAAAATATAACATTCCAAGTATAGGTAAAAGATATAATTCCTATTGGGGAGGAAGGTGTGAGCTACTTATTACTAATATAATTGAAATGAATTGAGTAGACATATGGTAGAATTTGTTTCATAGAATAGAAGCTCCTATAGATAATTATGAATAATATATAATTTTGAAGATAATTTAAAATTCAAAATTGGAAATTAACAACTGATTAGAAGTACACAACTCTGATTTAGACTGACTTCGACTTATACTTTCAAGTTGGTGATATATAACTATAGAATAAAAATTTAACTTCTCACGTATTACTAGAAGCAAATCTGAAAGTTAAATAGGTAGAAAATTTTCACCTGAATTTCAACAAAAGATTCTAGAATGTCGGCTAATTTTATCTTATGAAATGAATTTATAAATGATCGTATTTTCAGGAATTGTGTTAGAGATTTAACAAATCTACTTAATATTTTCGAAACGTGGGCTTTTGCCCATTTCTAAGAAGATAAAAAAACGTTTGCAATCATTTTAAATGAGAAATTTTCCTTACAGTTGCTACCTCCTGAGGTCATAAATATTGAAATTAACTAAGGTGGTGACTTGAGGGATGTTAATCAAAAGCAGGAAAGGAATAAATCATTAAGACTGCTTTCTCCTTAAATATTTTTCTCTTGTTTGCTTCCATTTTAATTTTTATGAATGCTTCCATTAAAAATGACTAACGACCTTCTGAGACAAAGATTGCTTTTACAAATTGATGAATTTTCTGATAAATTTAAAAAATATTTGCTACCAATCTACAACGGCTTTTCAAAATTAAATATTGAAGTTTCAGCTAAAGAGGAACCGAAAATTTTCCAGTATCGTAGTTTGAAATCAGCTAAATCAAGGAGTTCATTATTCCATATAAAACAAAAACTGAATTTGAGGAATGTAAGAAGAATATTTATTAGAAAGTCCATCAGCGTAACAGTGATTTGGCCTAAAGATATTTGCCATGTTCCATGCACCAAATTCCAGTTTTTTATGGAAAGGAAATATTGAATACCGATTCACAGAAAGTGTCTTATAAGTTACGTCGATTTTAATATGTGAAAATTCTTACGCCTCAATTTATACATGTCGTTACGTTTTGAGACTAGTCTCTGGAAGTTGAGACATAATTAGCTCCTTGCCATTCAGAAAGATGGGCGTGTGAATATACTCAATTATGAAGGTCAAGTGTACTTCCAAATCATTCCAGATGGTCGAGCTATTAATGTCGAGGTTGATAGTGGACAGCTAATATGAATATATGAGGTTTTATCAGAGAAATATCAAGGTTTATTCAACCAAAAGCGGGTTCTCTTACAAAATAATACTTAACCACAGTATGTGGTTTTGTTCTTACCACATCCATTTAGTCTAGACCTTGTACCGTCAGATCACTATTTATTCAGATCCATGGTGAAATTCTTGCGTGTACAAAATTAGCATCCCAACGAAATGTTGAAAATGCAACACGACAATTGTTGTCAATTAGTCAAATATATTTCTGGAACAATTCCATCTTACTAAGGAACAAGTCTTTTTTCCATAAAAATTTTTATTCGTTAACATGTCTCCTAGCCTATATTTGTCTCTACTACTGCCTATGAAATAATAAAAGGTTGCTAAAGATCAGATTTGGCAAATATAGTGGGTGGTCAACCAATTCGATATGAACTTCATGAGTTTCAGCCATGGCATCACCGACGTGCGAAGTTGCATTGACCTGATGGAGAAGCAGCTGCCCAAAATTTGACTGTGTCTAATTTCTCATTTCGATACTAAATTTTTTCCATTCCAGAAACATCTTTAAAACGACTCACTCATACAATTGTCTAACTGGAACTAATCCCCCAAAACGGCTGCAATTTTAGTGGAGATCTCTCAACGGCTGTCCAAATATATTTCACAATTTATATTGATAGTGTTGTCATCTACAGGTCGAAATCAGAAAACTTTTCAGACAATTCTCATGGGGGCATTGAGATCAAATCAAATCTCAGTTCAACCATTAGATTGTTAGTAAATTTCATTTGCTGAATTGGTAGAAATTCGACAAGTGACCAAAGTGGAGTTAATAATGTTGACTGCCAAGGCAATTTTCACAATTTTACTTAATCGCGTTGAATCATCAAAATACCAATTTAAATACAAAGTTTTCACCGGAAGGTATAGAAAATGAAGGTTTTTTTAAAAAAAGTATTATTTCTTAGTTTAATTATACAAAAAAAAATTCTCGAGGGGGTGAATTATGAGTTATTTCGTAGTTGGCAGTCAATGTGTTAATATCCATACTCTGTAAGAAATGGCAGTGTCAATATTGTTATTACATGATTCTAAATTACGTTTCTGACTTTTATTCAATTATCCATAGAATTTAAGTGGATCAGAATACTAAAATAACAAAAGTTTGTATGAGGTAGATATGCACTACTCAACATTGTCTAATCTATTAATTTAGGTCTTGGATATCGAAGCCATTACTTTTTGCTATATTTCGATTGTGATAGTAACATTGGTTTCAACTTTTTCACATAATATATTGATTAAGTATGGTATTGACTTCCTATTAGGGGGTGAGAAACAACTTGGTGGTGTACAAAACTTAGTAGCGCATTTGAACTTTTTTGAGGACACTTATGTTTGTTGTGAACTTAGGTGGACTTTTTTTATCTTCGACATTACCTATTTTTTTGACTACGTTCAAGGCCTACCTGCAAATATTCGACATGCTATCAGGAAAACAGAACCAAAAAATAGACTAACGATACTTCTAAAACTCACAACGGTCTTTTCATAAAAAATCATCGCCTCATAATAAATATATTCCAATAATCATCACTACAAAATGGATCAAAATGATTTCTTTTTTATCCAATTAACTAAAACAATGAGGTCGCCAATAAATTTCACACCCAACATTAAATCTTATGCATCTCATAACGGATTAAGCCATATATATTCATTTCAGTTCACAGTAGAATACTTGCTCGTTTACTTAGTTTGTATCTGTAGTGAAGTATATTCCGGGTAAACATTAACCTCAGTCGGTAGTAGCAGCGTCGGCCGGAAGTATCATCTTAATGTTAAAACAGGAAGCGAAATTTCAGGAAAAAGGAACACGCATCTTCAGCAAAACCCCAAGAGTATGAACTAGGCTTACGACAACATTTTTTCTTCATATCATTTCCTACGTGACAGATTGAGATCAACAATTAAATTTGGGAAAGAGATTTCTCAATAATTGATAATTGTGTACCGAGCTTCTGATCATATCGCCGTTAACTAATCAAATCCCAGAACTATGAAAATATTATAAAATAGTTTGGTAAATGTTTTGTGTGAAAAATTTCAAATTGTAGTTTATCGTTTGGGTGAGGGTCAATAACGTAAAGATAATGTTATTTTTATTTATTCAAATAAATTTCGTATCAAAACAATTTGAATGTAACTATAATTCAACAAACCATTTATCATGTAGTGAAACTGGACAATTGCACGTTTTTTTGGGTTTATCCTTCTTCATCATCTTTAGCATCTTTTCTTGTCTATTGGCAGATTATCAAGTGGGATTATTTCGAAGTGGTATAGTACACAGCCTTTTTAGATTCGGTAATTTTTGGTTGGTTCACTTCCATATTTCTTTAAAATACCGCAAAATCCCTCGCCTGAAATGGAAAATGTTTGCATAATAGCCGTAAGAGCAGGTTATATAACATTGACAACGCATAAATTCAAATTATCCAGTGCGATCTTTATGTATACCACTTTTTTTTCTCTCATAGTGATTCTATAATTGGATATAAAATTCTCCAATTCATCCTCACCTCCCATATATGTGTAATTGTTCGTGTTTCTCAAAAATCTATCTGAGTAACGTCATATATCAACTTTACGAAGGTAAAAAAATATATTAAAAAATAATGATAAACGCAAACCAGGATATTCTCGGTAAAAAAATCAACAAATTTGTTTAAATAATTAATTGTGAGTATAACCCTTAAATATCAGTTTGTGCTGAATTATAAAAGAGTTTCAAAAATTTCGTTAAGATCTAGCATACTCGAATCTAACGAAAAGGTAATATCGCCGTCCCCAAATTCATTAACAGCCTTTGATGTCAAGTAGTAGAACTTTTAAGAGCTTGTCTTTTGCTTTCAAGTCCTTGTAAACTAATAATAATAGTATTATAGAAAAATAACTAATCAATGGAATATGGAAAAAATTATTACTTTATGGATAATTGGACCGGGAATTTCAAACTTACTATTCAATAGATTAAAGCATCTTATAACAAACAAAAAACTGATTCAGTATACAAATACTCAGAACTGCACTCTTTTATTATTACACGAAATTAAAATATTACCGTAACTGTGGATCCCGCTCTCCTTTCCCCTATAGCGGTGCTTTAATACTATACTGCTACAGCCTTCAGCTTATAGGACAATCCTTGCAATATTTCAAAATGTCTCTAAATGACGTCTATCCAGTTGATTTTTAATTTGGTGAAAACGGAAAAGTTATAGGGACATTAGGTAAATAAGGAAGATAAGAAATCATTATTAAATGAGAACTCATTTATTAAAATTGCTCAGATCTTTATTATTCTTAATACATTAGTTGAAAATTGGTGAATTGTGGTGTGACTGAAATTATTCTTCTTCGAACAAAATTTTCTGTATTATATAGTTATGTATCAATTAGTCTAAAAAAAATAAAGAATCAAGGGAAATAGAAAAAATCACTCTATCTATGAAACTATGTAATTATCAATAAAAAAACTGTTTCTCATGTAATCATTATGAAGAAATGTGTGGCTCTTGAACTAAAACTTGACATTTTTATGTCTTTCTGAATATTTAAGAAGCACTCAGCTATTCAGAAAGTAGTAGCTGGAAATAAGTCTTTATGCACTGCAAGAAGCTTATTTCATTTTTATTTTAATGTGAATTGAATAAAAAAATTGGATACAACGTATATTTGACTATTAAGAATGTTGGAGTTAATTTACCAAATGTATAAAGCGAACGACATACTGTTAATGTAACAAGCTTAATAAATTAAAATTAACAATTGTTGATAAATCGTTTGGGTTTTCAATCAACACATTCGATTATTTTGTTGTTTATGCTGCTATTACAATGTATTTGTTCGTTAAACTGCTGAGAGATCAAAATAAAACGAAAACCCAGTCGATCGTGATCTGAAAAATAGTCCAATATTTAACCAAATAGAAAGGGTTTCAAAGATTACATTTTACTGTGTCAATATTGCTATACAAAGCACATAGAACGTGCTCTGAATTTAAAACAAAGGAAAAACAATTTCCGTCAATATGCACAAGAATAGTCAAGTCGCGTTTCATAAAAATTGTCACAATGCGAGATATAACAGCCATTTGTGGTCCATTTTTTTATCTGATTGGATTAGTATATTGGATACAACTAAGCTGACTGCCTCCATTGAACATATAGATTTGAAATTATTTTCGATAGACACACATACAACTTCCTTTTGTATTCTATAAATCTACATTCTAAACCCCTATTATAAATAGTCGCACCATGGATAAATTGTATAAATACGTGTTACTACTTACACTTTTCCCTTAATTTGATGTTGAACTGTGCAAAATAAAATTAACTCACGTTTATTGCTTACAATCATAATGTGAGCAAAATTATCGGCTTAAAAATAATTTTTCAAAAAGTATTTGCATCACTATGAACCATTCTTATTATGTTATTGAAGTATGTAACTAAACAATTATATGCAACTATATATAAATATTTACAACAAAAATAGTTGATTGTTGTTAACGATATTATTACTTAATTCTTGATTACAAGGACTTCAAAAGCTAAATACTCTCCAAGGAGACCTAGGAAAAGAGCTATTCATGTCTCAGACCTAAAAACATGCATTGCATGTAGCAATAGTCGAAGTACTGTAACACGGATATTGAGAGGTACTTTTTGGACGTGGTGTGGAGAAACTAGGCATCAGTAATTAAAATAGGAATATTAAACTGGGATTAAAATATTAGACTCTTGAACATTGGAAAGAGGTGCTATTTTCTAACGAAATAGAAATTGATTGTAGAAGATCCGTTCAAAGACAATAAGGAACAAAATAAGATTAACTGTATCAAACACCAACTGTGAAGCACGGTGAGGGAAACATTATGCTTTGGAGCACATTTTCTTGAAAATGCGTCAGATCTATCTTTACAATTAAAGGTATCATTGAGATAATGTACAAGATGTTATACTGCCTCATACTTGTGAAAGTATGTGCTAACAGGAAACCGATCCGAAGCATCAATCGAAGCTTCTTCAGCCAGCAGCCTAATGGTTTGAGTGTTAGAGTGACCGTACCAATCTCCAATTCTAAATCATAGAATAGAACATTTACGGTAAGAGTGGAAACTAAGAAAAAGTATTGAAAACTCTACCATTGAAGCTAGTTTGCGGAAGAAAGTCCAGAAAGAATAACAAAATATTTTCTAAGAAAGAATCACAAAACTTATTGAATCAATGCCTCAAAGATGTGTTATTGTAGTCACTGCGCGGTTATGACTTTGTAAGTATGCATCTATAAACTTCATTGAGTTATAATACTATTTAGTAGTTTTTTTTTATTTACATAGTTGTTGTATTGATGAAAAGTGTCGTTTGGGTTTAGCTGGATATTTATGAACAATCAAAAATATTTATTTTTGTTGAAAATATTTTTATATAGTTAAACATAATTGATTGATCACATGGTTTTATAACATGATAAAAATTGTTCATAATGGTACATATCATTTTTTCATTTACCTTCGTCATTTGTTAAATAGTCAAAAAATTTATTCATAGCCGTATAATTCTGCATGCGTGCATTCGGTTATCGAAATCTACATATCTAATATTATAAGTTTCAAAAAGTTTAAATGTACATTTTAATTAGAGAAGTGGTCAGGAAGTATTCTCTTTAAGTTTTAAGCTTCATATTGTCAAAGACGCCTCGCACAAGTAGATAAAGTTAAGCATAGCTTTCAACCTTGAAGCAACTTGAATTACAATTCGATGTTTTCCTTTAGGGTCAGGTACAAAATATTTCTAAGGAAGAAAGGGTTGATATTTTACAGATAATTTTGATAATCGGCAAATTCCATTTTAACTACAGCCTGATCTCCGAAATGTTAGTTGAAATAAATCAATCTTTTAGAAGATGGAAATTTATGAATTGTGTCACAATCAATATACTTTAAAAATCTTGGAATCGTTAATCAAATTGTGGTTTTTAGTATGGGAGCATTTCGATGCATTCTTGTTCATTATAGGGGTGATTTGGAGGAGTTTGTAACAACATATAACACTCAATAAGTCGTGTGACTGACACACAGATGGCGCTGCCATTGTCAAATTCATATGACATTTATGTCGCACCAACTTCCAAAAAACTATGTAAAATTTCATGACATCTTCGATTTGTCAACTACTTTTGTTATTTTCAAAACAATGGAATCAAAAGAATTTCGTGAGTTAATTCATCATTGCTTCTTGATGAAAAAAAATACTTTACAAGCTTAGCAATGGCTTCAAAAGTGTTATCACGTTTACTCACACTCGATTAAAAACAAGAATGTGTTGATTTTTTCAATCGATATGTGACTCTGGATGAAATATGGATCCATCACTTCGCTCCGAATTCAAAAAGATCATATTCTGAGTGAACTACAGCCTGTGAACCACGCCCTAAGCATCCATTAGTAGAATCGTTTGAATGCGAAAATGAAGGGAAAATTGCCTCATACGTCGGAGAAAAAAACCACTGTTTCACCAAGACAACTCATTGATTCCAAAGTCGATGGCAACGATGTTTAAATTGAACGAATTATACTTCTAGTTGCTTCCTTATCCACCGTCTAGTGCAGATTTTGCCTCCAGTGACCACTGGCTATTTGTTAATATTAAAAAATGCTTGCCGGTAAAAAATCCATCTCAAAAGAAGAAGCAATAGCACAAACTGAAGCCTATTCAGAGGCAAAAGACAAATCCTCCTATAAGCACGGCATCGAGAAGTTAGAGATGCGTTGGAATAATTGTATTACTCTTGAAGGAGATTACATTGACAAATGAAATCCATTTTTGGCAAAAAATGTGTTTTTCTTCGCTGGTCACAGGACTTATTAAGTGATGTTTACATCTTAACCAATGTAGAAAGTAACTCATACTGGCTTCCCAATACTTCTGTTATGGCTTTGAACAGTAGCCTTTGAAGTATATGTGTTCTTATATTATTCACTATTGTGGCTACTATTCATGACATTGCTCATACTTGAGAACTTCCGACCGACAAAACGACTGCTGGTGTATTATGTAATAGTAAAATACCATTCACCAAAAATTATCAACTTCAATAACGCTTAGTATCTCTTCCAGCTCTAACAGCTACTCTTGCATGCTTCGGGGTAAGCTTGTTATTAAGTTTCGAATAATTGTTTTAGAAAGTGTCAAATATTAACCCAGCAAACTATTTTACACAAAAGAATGAAGAACAGTTAAACAATCGCTTTGAATAATACACTAATCAAAGTGAAAGAATTGACATTAAAGAAGGAATAAACTGCACAAAAGCACTAACTGAAAATGCTAATATTCAGCTTATATCCTGTCAAATATAAAAAATAAAATATAAATGTTCTCTTAATATTGAAAAATAATGGATTTTTTTCAATTTTTTATAATCTATTCCAATTTCTGTATTTATATTCGAATTTCATATAAGTATTTGGGTTAATTTTCATGTCCTAATCACAGCTTTCTTCTTTTCTCTGAAAACTACTCCAGATATTTCGATACTTTTAAGATTTTTATATTCGAAAAACATTTTTTTATCTCCTCTTTTCTAGACGTTGAACGATATTGAGTTGCCTCCTTCTTGTATAAATCCGGTTTCAGATTATTTTGTATTTTGTTTGTTTAATTTTTTTGTTCTTACAATGATTTATCCTCCATTTTTTCTTTTCTCATTTCTATAGTTTCTCTCTAGTAACCACATCTAACGTTTTCTAGAGATCATTATGTGTATATTCTTCTAGTTGTTTGATGTGATTATCTAATTCAATTAACGTTTATGGAGTGACCCGCAGCAAATAGGTTCCAAGTGAATTTTGATGGTGTAAAGATCCCTTGTAGGCTTTCTCATCCACCTCTAATGAAATATTGATGGAGTTTACAACTAATTATGGATTAACAGCACTATTACTAAGCAAATTTGATACAACACTGAGACTTAATAATAATTTCCATAATTTTGCAGCATAATTTTAATAATTACTTATGAATGTTATTAAAACTTCTCGAATATATAGCTATATAATTGTACAAATGGTAAAGGGCTCATAAGGTGGTGTTTTCTTTTGCCCACTGTAAGATTTTCTTTAGTATATATTTCTATATTATTTCTGTATTTATTCCAAAACAAGTAGATGAAATATTTTTTCCAAACTTTCGAATACTCGCTGAAAGTAATATGAAACTTGTTGAGGATATTTCAATCCAAATATTTTATGAATTATGTCGGTTGAATTATTTGTTATGAATTAGTACCAATGGTTCTATTATTGACCGTTTATCAATACTCTCATGCTAGTGAGCACTCACGCTAATTTAATAACATTTTGTCATTTAAGACCAGTGAATTGAATATTTCTTCTTCAGAAACACAAAATCCAACTTCATTGGGTAGTGGTGGACCAATATTTTTAGCTAAAAGATTTAAAAACTGACAGATATCGACTTTTCTGAGAAACTATGATTAGAATAAACTGGTGATAGCTGTAAATCATCGTTAAAAAACCGTTTTTTCTGTCAAATAGTTTGAACAACAACTGCTTCCTTTGGGAATAAATATTCTCTGTTTAATAAATGCTTGAAGGCGAGCATCTAAAGGCACAATAGTAAGTTTTGATTAGATTTACGTACAGTACAGTAAATATGTGTTGTTTTGCCTCTTTTGATTCGAAACTCGACGTATTCTTCTTGTCGTGAATTATTGCGATAAACCACTTGAACGCCCGAATCTTCCAAATCACTACCATAACTGTCATTTTCAACGTTATCTCCACAGCCTGAAGACATAGTCTGTTGTGCAACTCTATACATACTATCAATCTACATTTGTGGCAAAACAAGGATCTAATATGTTAAGTAGTTCTACGTTAAGGTTAAATCTTCATTTGTAAATACGTTTCAACTTTTCACTGTTTTTTTTAAGATTTATTTCACAATTAATACATTTATCATCATCTCGACAAAACTTGAATAAAAATGAACAGGTTACGCAATATAAGATAGCTTTGTACCGAGTTTACAACACGGTACAAAATTCGTTCAGGTATACATTTTGGTTCACATTAAAAAATAAGAACGTCTTCACGATGATAGATATGAAGATGGTATGTACTTTTACATGTAATAGCTAAACAATTAATTTATAAGATATATTTTTTGTTAGATATCACTTCAGGGGCTGGTATAAAAAACCACCCCCAAAAAATATGCTATATGAAGACTATACTGTTTTTTATAGTTTATAATATTGCAAAAATTGTAAAAAAAATATGTGATGATGATATATGATAAAAATATATGATTTTTTGAATAAGTACAATAAGTACTGAGAAAAAAATTTTTCATTAAAGGTTGTGACCTCCTTTAATCACTTACTATAGGGATTAGGGATGTGAGTTTTGGTGTATGACTATTTTAAATGAAAAAAAAAAATGAGAACAAGGTAAAAATCATTCTTCTGATGCGAGTGCATTTTGCATATGCTTAATCAGTAAATCCAAAATTGCTTCTTAATTCAAAAATAACTAAAGTGCATCTCCACTCACTCAACACGTTACTTATTCTTATTACTTCTAGTACCTAATTAAGCCAGGTGCAAATTTTCCTGTGTTCCACGCGCATCCCACGCGCGAAACATTTTTTGAAATATGATCTAACCCTTTCGCTGTTGCGGATGTGTCCCATGGAACTTCCACCAAATATATTTTGGTTTACGGTTCAGATGCACAAAACGAAGTCCTAATATTGAACATGGAAAGAATTGCTCATGAATTGATATGCTTCTGAAAATATTTACTTGTACTCTATTCTGCACTTAGCTGCATGTATTAATGAGCGAATTTAGACGAAATGAAGAGAGCAAAAAACTGAACAGAAAGACGACTGATAAGCGCAGAATAATGAAAATGTGTTACAGTAAAGTAGTTACAATTGTCCACTATCGGTCTTAGAATAAGTCTCTTGCTAACAGCATTATCAAACTTACTACATTGACGAAGTTATATAGTGTTTGAAACATACTTTTTAGAAAGCTAGAACTAGAAGTTCCCATCAGTCGATTGATGAGCCAATGACAAATATCAAGACGAGATCATCTGTCAAGCATATTATAACATTTGTTCTAGTGAAGAAAATGGTGTTGTGGATGGAGCATTGGTAAGGTTAATGTGTGCATCTGTTCCAACAGATTTTTTAAATCTCACAAATTCTTGAATACCCTCAGCTATCTGTGTTTGGGAACGTGCATGGTTAATCGGGATAATATTCTGAAATATGAGGTAAAACAAGCGACTTTAATAACAAATTCATATGTGGCGTGGGTTTTAATGATCAGCAAAGTGATGGAGAAATGTTTTTTACATGCAATTGATATATAAAGGAAGGCAACTCCTTTATTGAATTTCATCGTTCCCTTAGTAGAACAATTTATAGAACTCGGACTATCAGAAACCAAAATAGAAAGACGCCTGAGTGCACGATCTGGAAGGTACTCAAAACAAATGCCAGAGTTAATCACAATTAGAAGACGGTGCTATAGGACCTTGTGGGGTACTAAAGGCAGTTTTGGGTACGTCTTCGGTGTCAACTTCTATTTGGTGGATTACGCAATAATAGGGTACAATAATTCTATACACAGTTCTACATGTTTCACCCCTTCTGAACGTACCTTTGGTCATACAGATTCTAGAAACCCAAACGAAATTTTTATACCCCAAACTTTCTATAATGACTATGTAGACAATCATCGAACAAAGTTACCACATGTTTATGAAAATGTACAAGAAGAATTAAAAACAAATAAGAAAAAAATTTTACAAAAACGAAATACTAACGGTGATTCGAATAGTGAATTCAAAATTGGTCAAATTGTATACAAGCATAATCCAAAAAAACGAAATAAAAAAGACAAACTTTTCCTAGGTCCTTTCGAAATTACTCAAATACTTGACAGAAATCGTGTTGAAATTTCTGAAAAATTACTTAAACATAAAAAACTTAAAGCACATAAAGAAATTGTTCACATAAATGAACTAAAATAATCTCCCATTTCAGTTTCCTCTTTTGGAACGCTGAAGGAAGATTAGATGCACCCAAATTCCGTAACGTAAACGATAATCCTGGCCTTCTACCCTTACGACTTGGCACTGCTCATATACAAACCGACTTTTGGACTTTCATACATGTTTATGACATTACAAATATAACTGACCACTTTCTAAATTTAAAGGACCAATATGATAACCTATACGACTATTTTTAAAAGCATCCTAGCATGTTCAACTTCACAGAGTACTTTGATAACTCCTACCACATAATTCGAATAATAGAAAATAAAATCACTTTACAAATAGAACAATTAAACCTATTATGGGGAAAACGTGCGAAATGATCTCTTTTTGACGGAATTGGCTCAGCAATAAAATTTATAACAGGTAATTTAGATCAAGAAGATGCAATCCGATATGACGAAGCTATTAAAACCTTATCTAATAATCAGAATAATATCAAAACATTACTTACACATCAAATTACATTACTAGAATCATCTATTAAATCATTCGAAAATAATTCCAGAATACTATCCCGCAATCAAGAAATATTGAGCTCACGTATTAATGATTTACAAAAACTTACCATTTCTTTTCAATTGAACAAATTGTTTCCCAATTTTCGACCAGTTTTCAAATCATTTATGACATACTCGACAGAATAGAAGTGGCTATAAGTTTCGCAAAAAAAAATTTTATATTAGAAGTACCGATTGTTGAGTTTCTTGAATATAACTACTATCACCTTTATCCCTTACCTACACCTTCAAACGAAAATTTCAAACTCATACTACCCCAATCCAAATTTCTCCTTTTAAATGAGCAAAACTATGCCTCTACGAACTCTAAATGTCAAGAAATAATTAAAGAAGAATTCATCTGCCGAGGACTACAAAGAAGAGCAATATCAAGTAACTCTCCTTGCGAAGTCCAGTTATTGAAATACTCTCAATCTACCTATAATTGCCGAGATATCCCGTCTACCATTAGTGAAGTCAAAATTCAGAAATTAGAAACCGACCATTGGATTGTGATTACCCCGTATAGCGTTATAGTCAAACAAAACTGCAACAAAGACATTACAAACTTTCCTTTGAACGGTAGTTATCTAATCGAACTTAACACCGAATGTGACAAATTAAATATTCATACAAAAAACAAAAAACTACAACCCGATACAAAGACTCTCACAACCACCACAGAATTTCAATCAACCTCAAAATATTCGTCCTAATAATCCGCAATATAATCGTCCAAATAATTCACAAGCTTTTAAACCAGAACCAATGGATATCTCTGTACTGTACTCTGTACTCTATACTGTACTTAAATCCCATTCGAGACCCAAATTCACATCTGCAGAACTTTTTAATCAATCTGTAGATAATTCTGATTCTCATGATCAATTTTATTCGGAAAATCCAAACTATTATGAAAATATCGACGTATCTTATGTAGATAATCCGACGAATTCCAAAGATTTTTACACAGATGCTCACATTACAGAAATATCAAATAATCACACTCAAGATTTTCATACTCTCACGAGCCCAAGCAAGGTAACTTAATATATGTGAATGCATTAAAAACAAATCTGCCATTTATAGAAATTCCAGAAATAAATGCAAAATTTTTAGTTGACACAGGAAGCTCAAAGTCACTTATAAATCCGAAACTAGCGTATAAGTTTTATACGAATTACATATTTAATGAAAACTTTAATATTCAAACTGCTCATAATATTAGTTATCACGACGAGGTAGCGTATATTCCATTGTTCAATATTTTTAATTTACAAGAGTCTCACAAATTTTATCTTTTCAAGTTTAGTGAAAAATTTGATGGAATCATAGGCACAGATTTACTTAAACAATTAAATGCTAGTGTTAACCTCAGTAAAAAGCAAATTATTACTCCTAATACAATTATTCATCTAATATTTGGTACAGACGCTGATAATAATATAAAAAGTTATTCTCTAATAATACCAGGTCGTACTCAAGAAGTTGTAAAATTACCCGTTAATCATAAAAATGGCATTGGAATATTAAAGTACGAAAAGTTGGGTAATGGCCTTGAAACACCAAAAGCATTAGTAAATATAGTCAATAATTTTGCAATAACCACAATATTAAATTCAAATGAGAACCCTGTCAAACTAGATATTCATGAGCCTTTTAACATTGAACCCTTGAATTTAGTCGAAGTAAATTTTTTAGACAAATTGGAAGTAGAATCAAAAATAAACTTAGGTAATTCCAATGATAATAAATTGAAAGAAAATTTAAAAAATATAAGGTTAGATCATTGCAATAGAGAAGAAAAGGAAGCGTTAAGAAAACTTTGTTATGATATTTTTTATTGCGAAGGTTGCGAAGGTATTCTTTTAAGTTTTACTAACAATATCAAACATAAAGTTAACCGACGATAGTCCAATATACACTAAATCTTATCGGTTCCCGGAAATTCATCGAGAGGAAGTGGAAAAACAAATAAGAAAAATGCTGCACGAAGGTATTATAGAAGAATCTACTTCACCGTTTTCTGCACCCATCAAAACGATTAGATGCTTCCAGCAAGAAAAAATGGAGATTGGTTATAGATTACCGCAAACTAAATGAAAAAACAATTCAAAACCGTTATCCCATCCCAAGAATAAGTGAGATTATGGACAGACTAGGAAGAGCTAACTATTTTACATCCTTGGATTTAGCTACCTTCTCGAAGTTCAGCAACGTAATTGGCGCAGTCAGTAGTGACACTTTCGAAACTAAAATGCGTGCGGGAAAGTGGGTTAAAACGCACGGTCGTAGAAAAAATATATATAATCTCATTGCACCATTATTAAGGCAAGTAAGTGGCCTAATAGTTCAAACCATTCCGTAGCGAAACAGACATACAAGATCTATTCTAACTATACATTTGCTGTTATAATGCAAATTAGAAGGAAAATGAGGAGAGCGGAGTAGGTGAATGAGATAAAAAAAAAACGTTTCATTGAACCGAGTTTCTTCAAAATGTGTGCCTTAAATGGGGTGTGCTGGTCTCAAATTGAGTTGTTATGTATGACAACGGTATTTTTTTAATCAAATTCAAATCAAACAATTGGTCTGATTGATTGATACTATATTAATATTCACATCAAACGCTATATCTTTACTTTTTCTTCATAACACTTATCAGGGAAATCTTATTCATTGCTTATATTGAAATATTGTTATTTTGAAGAGCGATATCCTATTTTTCTCAAAAATCATATGAATACTGATTTATTCATTATGATAATCAAAGCACAATAAATTATCACTAAGTGTCAAACTAAATTAATAATTCAGTAACTCATATTGATAATTATTCTGACTTTTCCGTGAATTTTTCTCTAAAATAAATTCACAGAAATAATTTGAACTAACATGAAATACGAAATGGAAAATTATAAAATATTTTATATTATTTCAAATAGAAAAACATTAATTTTCATGTTTTAAATTAATTTCCAGTAGTTAATTGATTAATGAAATGGTGTCGTTACATTTATTTGTAGGTATTTTGCTTATCAATTGTTTATATGAGAATATACAGGGTATTTCTAAATTCATGCGACAAAATTCAGGAGGTGATTGCTCATATGAAATTAAGATGAAGCTTTTATATAACAAAATTTTATCAGCCCACCCCTTTCCAAGATACTCGCCTTAAAAGGTGGTGACTAAAATTGAGTTTTCAGTTTTTTTCTGAAATTTTAGTGAAGCGTGAAGCTCGAAATTCTGTGATGGTTGAGCACTTTTCAATATTCTTGTTACATATACGGAGATAAAATTATCAACCCTTACTTTATTTCATATCAAATCTTTTTTTGAAGATGAAGTTTAATGAAATGGAATTATAACTCAAGAATTACTATTTTATGTGAAGATATTTTTTATCCATAATTTTTTTCAAAACCATTAGCTGTAGAGAAAAAAAAACAAACATCATAATTAAAATTTTTTTCAACAAATTAAGTGGAAAACGGGAAAAATGTAAAATGTAATACAGTTCATTATAAATGCTGGAAATGTCTACCTCTTTTTTGTTTTCAATTAATAATTTTAGAATAGTAGGATTTTGTCACTTTAACAATTCAATTTTAGTCATCACCTTCAAAGGGTGATATCTTAGATAGGGGTGGGCTGAGGAAATTTCGTTATAGGAAAGTCACATCTTCATTTCATACGAGCAATTACCTCCTGAATTTTGTCGCTTGAATTTAAAATCACCTTGTATATCTTTCCTTGTATGTTTGCTCGTTATTAATAAGCATTTATGCAATATGCCCAAAATATTGTTTCGACGATATCATTATCTCCCCAAATACGAAATAAGATCTGATTATGATTTGACAGTGTTATTATACAAATTATACTCGACAAGCTCCATGTAGACTGGTATAACAAAGCCTTTCATTCAAATACTTTCTAACGATATTTTGGAAAGAAGTTAATGAAACACCTTATAAAGTTTATAAAGTCAATGGAGCTTAATTTTCTCTTTTTGTCAAAGAATTGTTTTACATTTTCAAATATGCCCTAACAAGAAGAGAACTGAGTATTTAAACAAGTCTACTTAGAAAACAATGGTGGAGAACAATGGTAATCAATCTAAAAACAAATTAATTAATTCATAACGTTGTCAGAATTAGTGAAATATGCGATTATATATTCCTCGTAGCTGTTTTCAACAAAGAATGATATATTAATATGAAATAATATTTCATATGACTGAAAATGATATGTTAGTATATAAAACCTAGCAACAGTGGTGGATTAATATATTTTATTATATTTATCATTTAAAACATTGATCATGAAATTATTTAAGCCAGATTTGATTTTTGTTGGAGATTACGTGTTATCTTTTAACGAACATTGTTTTTCTTGCAATTTTTTATTATGTACCTTCTGTTCGACTTTGGTAAAGTCTATTTTTATTAATGACAGAGTAATAAAATGATGGAGCATTCGTAATCCTGGCGTATCACTTCTTTTAGTAGACATTTAAAATATTATTTTAGTAAGAAATAACATTTGTATATTGTAAATTTATTTTTTTATCTAATTAACCTGTTTATAACTTCCAAACAGAGAGCTTTGTATTATACTGGTTATATAGGTAGAATGATTTGGACCTTGATTTTCAAATAACCTCACGTTCATAAAGGATAATTTTAATATAAAAACTTGCCAGCATAATTAGAGCTACTTCTTCAGAATCGTAATAAGAAGATGAACTGTTACAACTAATATTCACAAAAACAGCAGCCACCAAAAACAACTGTTTCACTTCACTCATTTTAGGATTACTATTTTTCTTAAAATAGCTTTATTTAATCTAACCACAGTCAATCTGCAATTTAATATTTTTAATTCCTATTTGCATGGAATGGAACTTGATCTTCTTTGAATTTAGCCAATTCGGTAAATATTTTTCTAATTACTTGGTTGTGAGCAGTTTTCGAACAATCTGGAGTAATAACTTACATTATCCATTATACAGTTCTGTGAAAGAAGATCATTCCAATCATTCTTAAAAAACATCAGCAGTAATGTCCTTCAACAAAACAGTTACAAGTCCTGCGTCCCTTTTCTGCTTGTGGATTTAAACCAGTAGATAAATTATCTATCTTTGACTTGTAACAGCTTCATTTTGAAGAAATTAATTAGGCGTATGTCCGTCATTGATCTATGTTCTTGAAATGAAATATATTTCTTCTTTGGTTAGTAATTTCTCCATAGTTAGTATTCGATAATTTCTTCTCCATACTACAATATCGTTTCTATCCACCTATTTCTTTTGAAAGTTTCAATAACAAGCTCCGATTCAGTTCAGGGGAATCCTTACCACCAGGAACCGTGACAAGAACTTTGTTTACTGTCGGAATTTTTTTTTAAGAAGAACGATTTTCTATTTGAAATTTTGGTATTTCCGGAGCTTTACCTGATGTTTCATACTCGCCATATTTCTCTTCTTCAATAACCGTAAATCGTACATTTTACATAGATTTTTGTCTGAAAATGCGTTACATTAATTGAAGTTTTTTTCCTTAACAATTAAAGGTCCTTCCAAATCTCCAACTTTTATTAGCAAACAGTGAATTATAAATCTCATGATAAAGCTATGTAATCTTTAGTACACAGGGCTTTCGATCTTTTTTTATTGTTTTGTACAGCTTATGGTTATGAATGACCATTAGAATCCTGAAAATTTGTATTAGCTCAAGTACATTAATGAAAATTCTAGGAAATATCAAGAGTAGTCTGTAGTAATATTTAAACTGACCGTATTATATTTTGGGATTAGTAAGTAGGTTTTATCCCTCTCTCCTAAATCAAAATAGACTATAGTCATGAAATTTGATAGATAGTTTGACGGATGCCGAGGTTCTAGGAAAGGTTGCTTACGTGGTTTTATATTATGTGGCGAATGTTTATATTGTTTTTATATGATCCATTTATAGGAAGGCTTTCTCATATTATAATTACTATATCAAGTCAAATTTTATATTTTTATTTTTTCTTACCCTACATTAAATTGAATTATACCATTCTATTGAGTCCATGATGACTTTTTCGTCAAATTTTCTACGTGAAGATCATTGAAGGGAACCGTCAATATGTAGACCAAGAAACTTGTTCGAATTTGAGGATGGTATTAAGCCACTATTGAGTTTTAGAGCTGGTAAAGTTACCTAGGGATAAAACTAAGGTTTTTTTAATTGTAATGAGATCTTTGCCTATGGTAAAATGTACACCACTGCTAGCTGACAATTTACTTGAAACTTCACCTTTACTTGTAAGAATTGCTTTTGGCATTCAAGCTAAGATACAAACCATTTCAAGGGAACACCTCGGATGCCATAATAATCTAGTTTGTTAATCAAAATTTCATGATCAACACAATCGAAAGCAACAGGTAAATCACAAAAGCAGTATAAAATTTATTGTTAAGGGAAACCAAATTATTGACTCATAACTGTTCTTAGACAGCTAAGGAAAAGCTCCTTTTCAAAGGATTCGTTGATTAGAGAACACATCGATGCAGGAAGTCTTGATTTGAAAGCAGAGATAGTTTCCTCCAACTTAAATATATTTCTAGGGCAAGGAAGAGACTGTCTGTGATTCTTTTATAAGGAATTAGGAAAAAAGAGCATCACGACTTGGGGATTTTGGAGCTAATATTCTTACTAACGTTCACGAAATAATTGTTGAGTTCGTCTGGCTCGAGGTCAATAGTGTTTGTTGAATTAAAAGTATCGGGAAATAAAACTTCAAAATGGATTCAGTATAGAAAAAGAGGAGGAGGATCAATTTATTTTCTTCATAATATTCTCGAGCCATCTTCATCTAAGAATATTTTGAACGTTTTATAATCTTTCTCATTTTTGTTAGACCTCTTAGAATATGCAAGAAAAAACTTATAAACTTCACTTCACTATCTTAGTATTTCACATTTCAACGCACTTTTTTATCTCGTGGTTTGAAAAAATAGGTCATTAAACTTTTTCCATTAACACCAAACTTTCTTCCAGTTATTATTGTCGGCTTCCAACCTTATATTTCGTAGTTACGCTATATTGTGAAAAAAATGAACTAGGTGGAGGTACAAAAGTTGAGTACAACTTAAATATTTTAGTTCGATGTTTAAGAGATGATAGTCCGATCAGTTTAGATATTCGAAATTACATAAATTCCTATCAAGCTTAAAATCAGTAAAATTGCTTGGAATATAATTAAGAATTTAGGAGTTTCTCATCACTCCATTTTATGGAAAAAATTTTATTCAAGGCCAAAGTTAAAAAAAATGAGTTATTCGCGATTTTCAGCAAAACGGTAAGCTATCATAACCTTAGACAAAAATTATAGGTGATAAAATTATCTAGAAAACACGTATCAATACTTTTTTTCTAAGAGCCACCACTTCGTCATTCTGAGTGAATATAAATTACTTCAATAGCGATATATCACATGTCACCTCGTTGGAATCAAACGAATCCTCCACTGTTGGTGATTTAATATTAAAATACGAGCGGTTTTCTCTGACATCTATGTCAGAGAACAAAACTTTTTGCAACCCCATTTGGCACTGCTTCCCTTTTTGCAAATGCAAAAAATTGTGTTCAGCAGTTTTTTCGGCTCAAGTCTGTAGGGTGTAGCTGATAACCAAGTCACACTTGAACTTGGTAATATAGTCGAAAGAGATGTTGATGAGCAGCAACTGAGGTACAAGGAAGAGAAGATTTACTTCTAGTATTTCTAACGAAACATGCTTATCGATACTTATCTAAGTGGGTAGTTTTTTAGGAGCTCCGTACATAGAAAGAAGAAAGCGAGTACCATTGGTAATAGCTTCTTGTCAAGTTGAATTATTGTTTTTAAACATTTCGCACATTGAACTAAATATTGTTTTTCAAACATTTTGAAAACTGATATTTAACCCCTCCTGTAAAATGCAGATGTCGTGTCACAGCCAGTTATTGCGTGTAAAAATAGTACAGCAGGTAAAAGACACTTGCCACGCACATAATTGAACAGGAGACAGATGTCTCAATGTTACAATAACGTATAAATTCAGAGACTGACTTTCATTTTATCTGATATTCTTATAGTTGGAACTTATGTATATTTTATAATTTATCATATATATATATATATATATATATATATATATATATATATATATATATATATATATATATATATATATATATAATATATATAATATATATATATACCTCAAAATATGATGATTCTGCTCAACATGCCTTATGCTAATATTGCTAGTTTCCGAGATACGGGGTATTCAAAGTTTTAATTTAAATTTTGATTTTCGCAATAATTTTTCATGTTTTCACAATTCTTTTTGAAAATTGACATTTTTACGTTTTTTGGCATGAGGAATCAAAATTTGCACTCTAATTTAACATTGCTAATAGAGGGCGCTAGTTACACATGTTTGTGTTAATTAAATCAAAGTTAACTTCTTTTGGGCTAAACTTACAACTAAAATAATAAAAAAATATTAAGAAGCGTTAAATTCTACAAAAAAAGTTACTCTTCTTTGATTCGTGTAACTCAATCGGTTATCGAGTTATTTGCTTCTAAAAAGTTCAATAAATTTTAATTTTTTCATAAAAAAGTTTTATTATTCCTTAAATATGTAATAATAACAAATTTGTAAACAAAAATAAAAAAGCAAATGCTTAAAATGCCCACCATTCACTTCAATACACTTTATGATCCGCTTTCGTAAAGATCTCTTAATATCAAATAATCCTTGTCTACTATTTTTAATTACATCGCTGCTGCTTCTATTTTCCGTCGCAGTTGTGGAAGAGAAGTTATTTTTTCTTTGTAAACTAATGCCTTCATTTGCGACCAAATTGAAAAATCCAAAGGATTTGAATCAGGGCCTCTTGGTGGCCAAGCAAACCCACTTCCAAGACCCCGTTTCACCTAAGCGGTTGTAAAGATTTCGGTACATTTTGTAATTGGGTTGCCTTCGATTTGGGTATAATTGTGACGACGGGTGTAATTTGGACGCTAGTTTAGCCCAAAAAAAGTTTACTTTGATTTAATTAACATAAACAAGTGTAACTAGTGTCCTCTATTAGCAATGTTAAATTAGAGTGCAATTATGATTCCTCATACCAAAAAACATAAAAATGCCAATTTTATAAGAGAAATTGTGAAAACATAAAAATTGCGAAAATCAAAATTTAAATTTAAACTTTCTCGGAAATTAGCAATATTTGCATAAGACATGTTGAACAGAATCAGCATATTTTGAGGCCTAGAATCTACATTTAAAAGATTGGACATTCTTAATTTTTCAAAATTAGTTTTTTTAAATAATTATTAAAGATAGTGTCAAAAGGTATTGTGGTAAATATATGTATATTTCGTTGATTACAGGTTACTATTGAAATGAATATTTGAGAGAAATGTTACATTACGAATAATGATATTGTTCATTAATAGAAAACAACTCTTTAATAGAGGTAATTAATATACGATTTTGGATGCATTAAAACAAGTGAATAGTCGACGTAAATGTTTTTTCATACATCAATAACAGTTACAACAATTTACTCTGTAATTGCAACAACTCAATTATAGTCAAAGCTCACTTATTAAATATGATGAAATTTAAAAATTCAGTGTTGCCAGTTGTAACTCTTCTAGTTTCCAATTGTAAATACACCAAGTGGACCTCGATTCCCACGATTTAAATATCTGTATCCTATTTGTATCTGTTTCATTTTTTCCAATATATAATACATGGTCTTTATGAATAGCGTCGCACTCAGTACTACTCCAATCTGTCTTAAGCCTTCGTGAAATCTTTGGAATGGTCATTATTTCTCCTTAGCTGATTTCTCGTTGACTTCATAAATACATTTGACATTGACCTTTTTGTTGTAAACTTTTCCATATTTGATTTCTCCGGATGGTATCAGATGCTTTTTGAATATGTAAAAAAAGAGATATACTTTTTAATTTGTTTTCATTTTTTTTTCTATTATGTGTCGCAAGATATGTTCTTGTGTCCTCTTTTCTGTCCTTAAACCGCTTTGGGATCCCTCTTATTGGATGTTCATATTTTCCTCAGTCAGTTCTCTAAAATCCTTGTAGAGTTTCAGTATCACGGTTAGCAATGACATGTCTCTATTATCATTAAATTCTGTCTTGTCACCTTTATTAAAAAGGAATGAAAAGGTATCACATTCTATTTATGTCAATTGTCTAGTATTGAAGATATATTCTTTGAAATTGTTACAAATAACATTTTTTTATATTTCAGCCATGTAGGATAATATATGCTTCTTTGTTTTGTTAATTAAAAATCATTGCGTAATCTCTTTCTATTACATTTCCATAAAAAATCTCACAAATACTCTTTTATAGTGTTCAATAATCAAGTTTTTCTGATTAATTTAGAGCTGAATCCTTGAAAACGTTTTGAACGCCCTGTTAAATCCAAATATCAATTTACCCAGAACGAAATTACTTCTGTAAATGATGGAAAGTATTTATTCATAAGAAACGGTTTTTCCTCAAGAGGTCTAATATTTATTTTTATGTTTTATGGGAATTGTGCGTGATTCGCATAAAACGAATTTGTTTTTACAAACAATTACCTTCGAAATGAAGCCTTTGATTGGAGAAATTTTCAACTTTAATAAAGAGGAATTTTGCGTGAATTGAAATCTCTCTCCATAATGATGTTACCCAGAAAAATACAATTGAAAAACATTGGTACAAATTTTAAAATTAGAAGTGGGATAAAATTTAAAACAATGATAATTGATCTTATTAATATGGTGTATTTGTTCTTATAATACAACCATTTCTTGAACATTTTAACTTTACTTTAATGAACGTTATTATTCATGACATTGAATTTTAACATGACTCAATAACAGATTCTTCAATTAATTACTAGAAATTAATATTTCTTTCATGACAACTTCCCAATTATGTAGCAATATATTGTTGATACAATTGTTCAATTTTGTCATTATCTGCATTAGAAAACTAACATTTAATTTACATTAGAGATTCTATTCTTTAGTGCATCTTACATAAAATTTATTTTTTGTTCACTTTATTTTTCATATTCTTTTTGTTTTTATAAAACTAAAAATAGATTTGGAGTAAAAATATCAAACTTTTTCTAAGAAAAATTCAGTTTTTTAATCAGGTTCCTGATGAGATTGTAAGTCTCATATATGAATCATTGAACTATCATTATCAAATTTGTAAAATCGGGATAATTTGAATGAGGATTGCACACAACTACGCGATCGTCAACACATTATTGAGGAGCGAAAGGCTAAGTATCAATTTTCCACAAAATGAGATTTTAATGCAATACAAAATTACCCAGTTAGATGGCGTGTTTGGATTTGACAAAAACTATTTGTAGACCGATTGATAAAAAGCTTGTTTTGGAGCACATTGCATCATCACAAGTATCAAGCAGCACCACAAGGGTGTTATCAATAGATCTAGAATATAAGTCATGTTCGGACCTACATTGACACAATCCTACATGTTCTACTTTAACCAGCTTTCATACTATAACTTGGGAATAGGCTTTGGGGATAACAACTCATACATGACAACCGTAGCGCTCAGGAGTAATTTTCCTCCTGTGGTACTAGGAAATTAATAATATGAGACTATCAAGTACAAGTACAAGTACAACAATATAAAAGATCTGGATATCTTTATTAACTAGCTACCAAACGTAGATAAGCGAGAATAAGAAAATATACTCAATATCAGTGATACTTTAGCTACGAAATTCCAAAAACCAACTCTATACCAATTTAACCAAATGATATTCTTGCACTTAGTCCTGTTTGCGCTTTTTTTATCTATTATTTTCACTCTGTTATTTTGTTGCGGGGGGGTTTCCTTTAAAACCTCTGTTTAATCAATTTGGCTATAAGCCGTTTGTTATTTTTGCTCCTCATTTTTGTTATAATCATTGAGAGACCAAATTTACATTTCAAATTTCAGTTAATTTGATCAATAATACTATATAGTCGATAAAGATTCAAATTGAGCCAATCATATTATGAATATTTTCGATAGTTCCCATTTTCGTAAAAATATTATAATTAATTAGTGCCATCATTTTCTGGTGAAATTAATAATCTTCTTTGTGGCTTGTATCGCCATCCATTAGTGAAATTTTTAAGTATGATTCAATACATCTATAAAATTTTAATATTAAGTTAATCAATTGACGTGATACTCTTAAATAATAAAGTTCATGAAAATTCAATAGGTTCAATGAAAGTTAGTGAAAATTTGATTGGAAAATTTCATTGAAGCCCAACAACTAACAATAAGTTAAATGAAATGTGGAAATTAGTGAGTATAAGGAATAAATTTAATTAAATAGTTTTTGTCTTCGATGTGGAAATTGGATAGTTGGATTGATTTAACTCAAACTTCACTTGTAGTGAAATTTATTGCTCTTTTTGCAAAAATATTCGTTTCCAACATCTAAATCTTCTGTTCAGCATTTCAATTATGACATGGAAATTCTAAGGAACAGTGGGATAGTAAATATATTTTTTGAAGTAAAACACAGCACGTTCAGAAGCTGTTGTTAACTATTTTATTTCGACTGTTTTAGAACGCTCCGTGCTTTCTATAAATAAAACATGTATTCACCGCATATTATGCAAAAAGCATGGAAGCCAAACGTGAATCAGTAGTAAAATTTTTCATATTAATTATGTAATCGTTACGTGACATACTTAGCATACCATTGAGATCGTATAAAAGTACTTGTTTCGTTTTTAAGCTACATAATAAGGGTTTCTAGTTGATGTTTTATTGCATAATGTTGGAATTTGACCAAATAAAGATAACCACCAATAAATTAATCTCCAAGGTAGTTTTTTGGAGATACACAATTAAAATTGTTCGTTTGATATTTCTTAATTTCCATGATTTAGTTATTATTAGTGAAATCTGAAGGGGTATAGCTATAAATATTCCTTTCTTTAGACAGCATTATCACATTTTTTCATGTTTAAATTTCATCTGCCAACATAGTAAATTGACTAGAGAGAGGAAACTCATTCTCTAGAAAGAAATAATTAGACCTATATGAAGCTAAACATAATTTCCACTCGTAGGTGAATCCTGATACCCGAAATTTCCGAAAACCGCATGGTTACAGGAGGAAGCCGACTCACCCACAATCAAAAACTTAAATCTGCATAAGCTGTTATAACTACTATTTGCCTAAATACTCATGGCAATATCCAGGAAAGAACTGTATGTAAGCTACTGGAAAAGTAGTCACGAGAATATGGTGATCAAGGAGGGAGAAACAAAATACTTGGTAATAAATGTATTAATTTTCAAGCTCATAGAATTTGAAATTCAATATTATCAGCGACTACGCTTGATTTCTACCTGACCATTGGTTCGCAGTTGGAAGTTAGGATGGCGCCACTTAGCGTTCGCTAGGAAATGTTCAACCACATGTACCAAATGCGACGCTTTTTGACGTTGACTTCAGTTCGGGTCTCAAGCCCAAACGAGGCGTGTTAAACTGCTCTGAGGAGACGTGATAATGTCAAAACTAGTCAGTAGTTACACCCTCTCCTGCGACACATTGGGGATGTTATTATTATCGACAAAATGGTCTATTTACATCACGCTCTTCAGAGTAGTTGTAATTCGATATTCGTCGAGGTATTAGCCAGGAAAGTAATTATTTCCTCCTCTGGAGAACGGCGGAATACATTTTCGAAATTATTTCCAAGATGAATAGTAAAAATTTTTCACACCTCATTTACCATCGAAGTATATATATATATATATATATATATATATATATATATATATATATATATATATATATATGAATCTAAATGTTCTTGATTTTAGGTCCCGTTTTAGGTTTTTTTTTGATAATTTTTAAAAGAAAGATAAATTTTAACGTATCTACTTTTCTTTAAGTCTTTATCAAAATATGTTGATTTATAGATTACCTTATTCATGAATATCAAAATAAGAATGAAATCAACATAGAACTTTGTTCTAATAAGAAAAATTAATTTTTTCTTGGTCCCTATATCTCAAATATGTAGCAGTAATCAATTCAATTATTTGTAGTTTCATTATAATTTACAAAATAGAACTATAAATTTTACTTAAATTATTTAGATTTATTTTATCATTTATACCTTTTTTGTTTTTATGAATATGATTCAAGAATTTTTGAATCTTCATAATTAAATTTATATTTTTTTGATATTTTTTTTTTAATAAAAAAAGAACCGCGTCAACCAAGGTTATTGGCGGCGGGACAATATTACTAAAGTCTTAATCTAAGTTTACAAAACAATTAAGCACTATATTAATTTGTACAGGTTAGTTAATTTTAGAAACTTAATCATATTATTGAGTGGACATTCGACAATAATATGTTCTACTGTTGAAGGAGTATCGCAGGCGAAGCACAGTTTTTGTTGCTGTTTCTTCAATAGGTACTCATGGGTTAACTTGATGTGACCTATTCTCATGCGATGCTGTATCGCCATCGTCTTTGTAATATTTTCCTTTTTAGTAGTAGATTTGGGTTGATACGTTGGAGTTTATTGTCTTTAAGTTTTTTCCCATTTTTTTTGCCATATTTCCATCCAATGGTGTTTAATATAGCTTCTAATGTTGCAATGTGGAATTCGTTTCTATTATGTTGATACTGCTGGCATCTTCCCGATCGGCTTTCTCATTTCCTATTATACCGACGTGGGATGGAATTCACACGAACTAGACTTATTTGTTCATCTTGTGGAGTGCTTCAAGGTCGGTTTTAATTTGGCATAACATTGGGTGGTTTGGGTATACCTTCGATATTCCCTGTATTGCACTTAAGGAATCAGTAAAAATTAATGTCTTTGATTTGCACTGTTGTAATATATGATGCAGGGCTTTGGAGATTGCTACCAATTCTGCTGAATATATGGAATATTTCTTGGGTAGCTGAAACTGATGGGTGGATGTTTCGTTGACGAAAACTATGACTACAGCTTCCATTTGAGATGTTTTTGATGCATCTATGTATATTTGGTAGTGGCTTTTATACTTGTTTTTGATCTCTTCAAAATTTCCTAGAATCAGGGGTAACGGAGTACTGGATTTAGGGTACAGTAGAAGATTTGTATTGTACTTGGGAATTTTTATGGTCCAGAGGGGAAGATAGTTAACATTGTTTAAAATAATTTTCGGGAAATTGAAATCTATGATTCGTTTGTTGAATTATACGGATAGATTTGATTTTTGGTCGAAAATCGAATGAAAATGATCAGAGAAGGTATATGAATAAGTGGGATTATTAGGATTAGCTCCGGTTTGAGCTGCGTATTGTAGACTCAGTTTGTACCTTCTGATTATAAGAGGGGGCTAGTTAGCTTCCACATAGAGGCTTTCCACTGGACTGGTTCTGTAAGCTTCAAGTACAAGTCTTAATGCAGTGTTTTGTAGTCTAGTTGCTTCAATAGGCAACCTTTGGCTGAAGAGTACACTATAGAACCATAATCTAGCTTGCTTCGAATTTGTGTTTTATAGACAGTTAGTAATTTTGTGGTATCGGCTCCCCAATTATGATTTGCTAATACTTTAAGAATGTTCATGTTTTGCATGCCCGATTTTTTAAGTTGTTGAATGTAACTGTTCCACGTGAGTTTTGTATCGAGAATCATTCCCAGGAATCTGTGTTCACTTACGTACCGCAAATTCTCTTTGTATAATGTCAAATAGGACTGGTTCATTTGGTTTTTTACTGAGAAACACATTGCTTTGATCTTGTTTATAAAAAAACGTAGACCTGTTTTTTCAGACCATTCTTCTAGACACTGGATGGATTGTTGTATTATAATTGCAGCCGTGTGAATATTTCTGTTACTAACATAGATGACAAGATCATCTGCGTATAAACCAGTTTATACCGGAGTATTAATATGGCCTAGTATTTGATTAATTACAACTAAGAAAAGTTTTCATCTATACCCCATAGTTTAATTTTTAATAGGACATCGTATTTCCACACAGTATCGTAGGCTTTCACAATATCGAAGATAACAGCTAGTACTTGACGGTTGCTTACAAATACTTCATTTATGGCAGACTCTAGTTTAACTAAGTATAAGCGCTTTCCCAACAATTATCGAATTATTTCAATAAATATGAAATTAATATAAGTCATAAAGGACATGATACATTATCCAAATATTTCACTAAATTAAAATCTAAGACACCAAAAAACTTCATTAATGAACCATGCGATATCAAAAAAACGTAAATTCAATTATAAATATTCAAAAATTCTTGGAACGGAACCTAATACACGAAAAAGGGAATTTTTAGAAATGGTTCACATCCATAAAAACGAAAAAGCTATAAATGATAAAAAAATTAATTTTTCTTATTAGAACAAAGTTCTAAGTTGATTTCATCCTTATTTTGATATTCATGATAATGATGGTGATCTATCAATCAATATAAATAAGCAAATTGTCAAATTTAAAACAGAAGAGACCTAAAATCATATATATATATATATATATATATATATATATATATATATATATATATATATATATATATATATATATATATATGGTGTGTCCAATTAAGTCGGAACCTTATGGGAAACGTGTTTATTCTTAGTTTTATGAAGAAAAGTTATTCCTCATGAAAAGTTGTGCATGGCTGAAATGGAATGAACTCATCAGATATCAAAATTTGTTAGTCGTATACGAGGTATGTGAAAAATCTGCTCAAGAGTACCTTCATTTTTGAGAATATTGACAATTGCTATAAAAAAAGTTGATCATTATTGATAATTATTTTCAGATATCCAATATTTTCCATCTGCCATGAAAAAAATAGTTTTTTGTGTTTATTGACTTTTCTGTATCAGAATTGCCCTGACAAATTCAGGAGATTAGCAATTTGCGTATAAAACGATTTGTTATCTAGGATGCACTGACAGCAAACGTCAAATCGCTAGTTAGATTTCATAAAATACAAGAAATGGTGGTTCAGTTGAGTAATGAGGAAAAAATTGAGATAGTGTTGATTGTAGGAGATAATTATAAGGCCCATCGAGAAGCAGCAGCTATTTTTAACAACAGACATTAGAATAGAAATATTCAGCTTTCGAAAGTTTCAAAAATTATTACTAAATTTAAGACGTCTGGAAGCGTTCACAATAATTTTAACAAAAAACGCCAGAAGAGCGTTGCCAGTGAGGACACGCAATTACAAGTGATATTATATTATATTATTTATCCACCGACAAAACTCCATACGGTTAGCGTTATCCTCTGGTTGTATGTGCTGTACTCTCTGTAAGTGATAAGGATATAAGCCTTGTTCGTGGAGTGTGTATCACCTTTTTTTGTGGAATTCCCAATTGAGTGGCAATTTTCCGTGAGCTAGTAGTTGCATCTTCCTCTACTAGATGCAGAAAATTTTTTACTTCTACCAAACCTTGTCGAGTAGCGCGTTCAGAAGATATGTTAGCACTGGGAAGCTTACCAGTCTCGCACAATTTGTTAAAAACTCTAATAAATACGTTTTTATCAAGATATCTTTGGTGTGGAAAACGTTGACGATATTCTTCAGCAGCAGCTGTAGCATTCCCATTACAGAAACCATAAACAAACACCATATTTGTTTATTCTAAATTTGAATAAGTATCTGCCATTTTGCAACACTAACAATCACTTTAATTCCAAATTAAACGTTCAGTTACTGTTTACTGTACACTGGCAGTTCATCAAAACGTCAGAATTATCAAATGCCTTTGAGCCTCGAACATGACATACTTTGATAATATTAAAATTCAGATATAAGTGGAAAGCTAAATGAACATTTTTAATTACTCCATAACTGAAAACAAATGAAATCGGAGAAGAACATATTAGTTTTTTACATTATTTTCACGTCTACAATCCTAGAATTTGGTGAGCTCCTCCCGACTCTCCCGTATACGCTATTTGTCGAAGCCTCTTCGTGATCAGATGAAAATCTACCAATACCTTACATTATTCATAGCTTATTTGTCATTGGAAGATACAAACATATAATAATAACGTCTACTAGACATTGATCTTCTCAAAATAAAACAAAAAATTAGAATAACTTAATCAGACATTTTTTCTTTTCAGTACTCAGGAAAATAGATGCCTACGAATGTGACATGAATAAATGATACTTTGAATAAAAACACTCTGACTTATTACTTGTAAAATCTAATAAATGAAAGTTTCTATAAATTTTTTTAAGAAAAATGATCAAAAACTATTTATTAAAGTTTGATAGACCAATGTCTATGCAATTTCATCGCTTATATCTCTTGAACGATATATATATATATAAATATATATATATATATATATATATATATATATATATATATATATATATATATATATATATTTTAGAGGATTAGGAATCTGCTACCAGACATTCAAGCTTGGCACATGGCGGTCTTATTTGCTCGAATAGTGCCGGGTTGATGCTGCCTCCAGCATTCACCGACCGACTAAACCCTTCCCTCTTTCCTGCCTGCTGGCATCGCGATGGAACCACCTGAAGGTATTACTTCGTCGTGATGCCCTGCCACTTATCCTTTTTTATTGTCTAATAGTTTCTAATTGCTCTTGTTCTTTCGTCTCTTTCCTTTTGTGTTATAATGTTCGACGCCATAGTAGATATCACGTTCCATATTGTAGGAGAATGTAGCATGGTTTGGACTATGTTTTCTGGGGTTATGATGGTATTTGCTTCTGTTTCAGCTCGTCTTCTTTCATTTTGCCACCTAGGGCACGCAAAAAAGGTATGATAAACATCGTCCTGTTCATTGCCACAATACTGGCAAAGTGGCGAGTCTTTTATTTTGAATCTGCAGAAGTATGCTGCAAAGCATCCATGTCCACATAATAGCTGGGACAAGGCGTACGTTATCTCCCCATGTCCTCTCTTGTGCCAAGGTTTAAGTTCCGGTATGAGTCTTTTGGTCCAAGCGCCCAAGTGGTGTGTTGCTTCCCATTTTCTTTGCCATTTAGTTAGCGTGTTTTCTTTTTCTGTTGTTTTAACTGCTTGCTCTTTTTCATGTGTTGCGGTTCTCTCGTTCACCAATAGGTCTATGGGTATTATACCCGCCAATACTAATATTGCCTCGGTGGATACAGTACGGAACGCACTGCATATTCGGATAGCTAGTCTTCTCTGTATCTTGAGGAACATAGATCTATACTTCAGATGTTTCAGAGATTCTTGCCATACTGGTGCAGCGTATAGTATAATCGAGTGGGCTACCGCCGACAGCAGTTTGCGCTTACTTGACGATGGTCCCTCTCTTTTCGGCATCAGGCGGCTAAGAGCCATTACCGTCGCTTCAGTCTTACGGCATGTGTTTACAATATGAGCCTTCATTTTAGCGCCCTGATCGAAAAATACCCCTAGGTATTTAGTTTGTGGTTGAGTGAAGACCGGTGTGTCTATTATATCGATAGTCACCTGTTTAACAATCTTTCTATCCACCAACAGCGTTGCCTCTGTTTTTTCTGACGCCAATTCTAGTCCTCTGGATTTCATCCATTCCACAACCCTTTGCACTGCTAAGTTGGTCACAGCTACGATTTCGTTCTCCGTCTTCCCACTCGCTACTACCGCCAAGTCGTCAGCGAATCCAATAAGCACGACTCCCGGCGGCGTATCCAGGCGTAGTACATCGTCGTAGTAGACGTTCCACAAAATGGGTCCAAGTACAGAGCATTGCGGTACACCACTTGTCACTTCCATGTTAGTTCTGTCCCCAATTAAGATCCTTCGGTTGGTAAAGTAGCTTTTTACCATTCGTATCAAATATGGTGCTATCTTTCTTTTTTCAAGTTCTCTTACGATGCCTTGCCAGGGTGCCGAGTTGAAGGCATTTTTGACATCCAGGGTCACTAGCAAGCATAGTTTTCTATTTTGATGTGCGAGTCTTTTTGCTTTATTTACCTCTTCCATTACTCTCAGCATAGCGTCTATGGTCGATTTCTTTTTCACAAATCCAAACTGTGTATCAGCAAGGCCTCCTGTTCTGCAGATTTCTTCAACTATTCTTTCTTTTATAAGGTGCTCTAGTAGTTTTCCCATGCAGTTTATTAGGCACAGCGGTCTGTATGTGAGTTTTGATTGTCCTTCTTTACGTGGTTTTTCTATGAGCAGCAATTTGGCGGTTTTCCAGATATCTGAGAATTCGCCCTTCAGGATTTGCTGGTTCATTACATTCAGACAGATTGGTGAAAGTTCTTGTGCGACACATCTGATTATCTCCGGTGGTATATAGTCGGGTCCTGCAGCCTTTTTTAATTTGATCCTGTTTGAAGCTTGATCCAGCTCTTCTGCCGAGAATAGTGGAATAATGTCTCGTACCTCAGTAGCACTCCACTTAGTTTTCTGGTGTTGTGGGAACAGCTTCTTAGCTTCGTCAAGCATGAGTTCTTCTGACAACGCAGAAGGTGATCTCAAGCTCAGTTTATTCATCACTATCTTGTATCCCAGTCCCCATGGGTCTTCTTCAACTTCTTCAATGACCCTTTTCCATTTAACCTGCTCTTAGGATGGCATTCTTTAGCCGCGCTCTTTCTTCTTTGTAGGCTTGCCGGGATGTATCTTTTTGTTCTTGCGATATATTAGGTTTTTTATGGAGCCTTGTCATATTTCTCTTCCGTGTTAGGGATTTTTTCCGAGTCTCGGCGATTTCCGCTAACCACCAGTAAGCTGGTTTTTTCCTGTCACTTGGGATACCCTTTCGTTGGAATGTATTATCACATGCATGGCTGATGTTCTCAATTAATCTCTCTGGCTTTAAGGTTTGTTCTCTTGATGGTAATTTGCTTCGCAGTTCATTTATGAAGTAATCCATTTGTGTCTTATCCACCCTCCAGCCGCGGCTCTTCATCTTCATTCTTACGCTATCTTTCTTAATAGCTATATCAAAATAAATGTAATTGTGGTCTGTAAGATTTTCCTCTTCAGACACTCTCCAGTTCGTTACTAAAGGCGCTATATTGGTTGCCGCGAATGTTATATCGATAATGGATGAGCTTTGGCCTCTACGGAAGGTAGGTTCACATCCGGTGTTCAGTGAAATTAAGTTTAGTTCTGAGGCCCATTCAGAAAGAATATTTCCTCTAGAATCATTTGTTGTTGAGTTCCACATCATTGATTTCGCGTTGAAGTCCCCGCAAATCAGGCACTTATTTTTCTGTGTAGCCATACTATTTTTCAGTTCATTCAGTAAATGTTGGAACCCTTCGAGCCTTATATTTGGCGACATATAACAGCTATATATAGTGATTTTGATGCAGTCAATCCAGACAAATCCATTTCCATGTCCCCAACCTTGTATCGATATGTGCTTGCTTGCTGGTAAGCAAATTGCTGCATCTATATTGATATCTGTGTACCAGCCGCTCTTTTTAGCTAAATTCTTGTTTGGTTCGCTTATGATTACAATGTCTATTTCATTTGTAGCTGTTGTTTGTCGCAGTAAGTCATGTGCTGGAATACGCCTACCTAGGTTAATTTGAACTAGTTTGAACATTTTGTTGGCGGTTTGTTCGCATTCTTTTTATCTCTCCTCTATATAAAGGGCACTTTAGGGAAAGTGGCCTATGACCGGGGATGTTGCATAGTACGCAGTGAGCTTCTTTCGTGCAGTCTTTTTTCTGGTGGTTATCTCCCCCACATTGTATGCACAGTCGTGTTCTATCAGGGCCCTTGCAGAATTTGGCTTTATGACCAATTTCCCAGCATCGATGACACGAGTCCACTCTCACACTGCAGTGTTGACCAAACCAATTCTTATTTTGCCCATTTTTAGTAGGCTTTCGGCAGTTTCTTTTGGTATAAAGACGGTAGCTGCTTGTGTCCCGCCATAGTCAGGCCTCAAAGAGCTAACTCTTATGTCTTCTGTTGGCTTTCTTCCCTTGTCGATGTCTCTGATAGCAGCTTCCACTTCTTGTTTGCTAGTGACAGCATCAATGTTCTTAATATGGAGGACAACCTCCGCTTTTTGGACTCCTCTTAGCGCTTCAACTCCATTCCTTCCCCTAAGAGCTTCAACTAGTCGTTCTGCGCCCCCAGCTGTTTCCTCCATTTTGAGGAGTAGGTTCCCGGACTTCGTCATGCGGACACCCCCAACACTGTCACTTAATCCTTTCTCTTGCACTTCTTTTTTAACCTCCTTCAGTAAATCAGCATAGGTTCGGTCGCCTACGTCAATGATTACTGCCTCTCCTTGTTTCCTGGACTGAGCTCTCGTTTGTCCCTTATTGTTTGATTGCATGCAGATGACAGCTTCCACGTTATTTTCTCTACATGCATACTCTAGTACCTTAAGGGCCTGGTCTTCGTCCCATTCTTTTGAGGGAACCACGATGATGTGCTTGACTCCTTTGTGCCTCATCGCCTCTGTAAGTCTTTTACATGCCATATACAGCTGGAACAAGTCTTGTTCTTTGTCTTGTTCATTTGGCAAGCCGACAAAGAATGTGAAGTACTACTTTAGTCTCCCCTTCATCTTCCATCCAAATCTTGCTGTTACTTGCCACAATTATAACTTTTCCAGGCTGTATTTTGTTTGCTTCGACAAGCTTCCAAATGTGTGGTATTCTGACGGCGACTTCCTGCACAATTTTGTTTTCTGCAGCTTTTTTTGTATCCATGAATATGGCTAGGTCTCTTCCATCTAACACTCTCCGCATATTTTCGGTTATTTTTTTTGTTTTTTGGAAACACTCATTTCTCCACTTCATTCCAATCAAATTCTTCAAGGATTCCAGTCACCGTATCCAGCACCCCGGCCTGGTCTCCTACCGCGGGCGCATAGTGGTCGCTTGCTAACGGTCGAGGGGGGCCCACTCTCTCACCACCACTCTCGACCGGTACTGAGGTATCCCTCCTCTGCACCGTACTTTCCTCATTATTTCGTTCCATAATATATATATATATATATATATATATATATATATATATATATATATATATATATATATATATATATATATATAAATTAATTGTCGAGGGATTACGTTGAAAAATAGAATAGAATAGGCGAATACTCTTTAAGACTCTATTTAATTTTATTTAATTAGTAGAATTGTATAAATACATAGGGTTCACTTTACTTCAAGGATCTCACATAAATGTGCTAATATGACAAGTTCCTTGATGATAATTCGCTCAATATTTTGGCGATCAATTACTAGTTCTGGCTAAATCTTCTTCCATTTTTTTAGTTGTAAACCAATGAAAGCAACAGCGACCCAAAGTTGTAGGCAAGGTCTCAATGTTCTTTAATTTAAAAATTTTCAACCAAGTGATCTTAAAATGAATTCGTTATTATGTTTATGATCACTGAAGAATAATCGTTAATATTCTTCATTTAGTTGAATGTAGATTTGATTCAATTTTTGAATGATGTCCCTTTTATTGCCATCTTGTTAATCTTATGGTTCCTTATTCCTTCTTCAAGTTAATAATCTTCAGCGAACTCTAATTCTATTTACGAGTATACGTTCCTCTAGGACATGTTCTCGATAACAGCATACATTTTGGGTGGATTAAGGTTGATACGAGTTAAAATTGGGAATATGTAGCTCTATATATAGAAAGATGGATTATTTATTGAGTATATCGCATGAATAGGTATAGGATAAATTGAAACAGCAAGACTTCAGTATTCAAAAGTTAATTTAAATCAAGTTAACTTAATTCTCACATGGAAAATTAGCAATTAATACTTAGATGATAATAATGATGACAATAGAAATATCTAAACGTCATCTGCCTATTTTACTTCTACCAATTGTTGAAAAATATCTTACATTACTAAAAACTCCGACACCGATTGGAAAATTTTATATTTTATAGGGAGAGTAGTGAATTTTAGTTCGAATTTTTGAATTGTCTGTTGCCAATAAATCAACAACTGTTGACTGTAAAATATGTTCCAGTTTCAATATCAAGTTCATGGAACCCATTTGTTTCCAATATACCCCGAGAGTCGTACATGCAAATTTGTGAACAATAAACACGTAAACTATTCATTCCAGAGCAAATTGTTGCAAATGATAATTCACTTTCACGAAGAAAGTGTAAATATATGCAAGGAATATTATTTATTGGCCTGAAAAATATCATAAATTTACGTGAAAACCAACATCTAAGTAAGGATTACAAATAACTAAGCTGTCAAGACTCTCCTTTCAAGTGGTGTAACAGGGTAGAAGCGTAAGTTTTAAGTGAGATTATACGTGATATATACTTTTAATTCATAAATTTGTGTTTGATAACTGTTTCGGAATTTCTATATAGATATATTTCATGCATAACATAACATGAATAAAATGGGTGCTAGTCTATTAACATGTGATAAGTATTAGAATCCTATTGATAATTCTTATAAATATTAATCATAAATTTGAAAAAGTGAAGATAGAATTAATATTACAGAAGTCATTAACGTATAAGCAAGTATACGAGTAATACTAGACATTACAAGATAATTTTACACAAAAGATCCAAACTAAAATGGTTTTGGCCGTTTCTTCATATTTGATATGCGAGCAAGCATATGAAAATTCATTGAATTTTTTTAAGATGTAATGTGAGCCCATTACCAAAGAAATGCGAAATACGTAAGGGATAAAATTGTTATCTCTTTAGAATTTCATATTTCTTCAATACTTTTCATGTGAATAACAACTTTTGCTTTGTCTTAATTGCGGTAAGATTTTGCGAGATATACGTGAAACATGAGACTGTAATATTGGGTTTGTTTGAATCTGAAGTTATGTTTCATGGTAGGATTCATTGTAAGTAGTTTACAGTTTGAAATGAATGATACACTTTATACCCTAACAACAGTAACAATAAAATATTTGTACTATAAATCATGTTGCATAACTTGCGCATGGAGATCCAAATATGCTTCTTTGTCCTTAAAAAAAATATTTGATATATTGAAGTTATTATATATATATATATATATATATATATATATATATATATATATATATATAAAATATATATATATAAATACATAATTTGGATGAAAATTTTAAGAAATAATTAAAAAATCATTGAATACTGCTTGATTTAATTAAATAAACGACTCATCCCATCGATTTTGGGCTCATTTGATTCGTTTTGACGAGGTCTTTATTACTATATGGTAAACAGGATCTGATGAAGGGAAACATGGTCATAGGAACTCTGTAAGTAAATAAAAGACGCAACCCCATTGAGGTTAGGTTCATTTGATTCCTTTTGATAAGTTCTTTGTTACTGTACGGTAAATGTATGATGAATGAATGAATTGTTGGAACGGTTGCCCACTATTCTTTCAATGTCTTTGCAATTCAAAAAAAGTTTTGTACAACTGAGCACATGTTAAAAAATGGTTCACCAAACTTTCACTCGTGGACAATCAGTTCAAATGCTCCTTAACAATCAATTAATCTATAAGCTATAATAATGATTGATCCTAATATCGCATATTCCATGTAATTGTGCAGAAGAAGTTTGTAGGTTTTGTGTCTTTTTTATCTTCAAATTTTAGTACTCCAGAAAGGAAACTCTATTATCGTTCAAGCTTTATCACCACCAAAAAGTAAATCGGAAAATCATATAATACATTGTTTTGGTCACAACTGAAAATCCAATCATTTTTAGTATTAATTTTTTGAATAAATTTTTCTTCTTAACTTTTTCTCTACTGTCAACGATTTTATCTATGATAAAATTTGCTACTGGCCTACCTTTTGATTTCAATTCTATCTTTTCTTATAGATATAACACATATAAATCGAGAAAATCACAGCGAACTTCTTATAAAAATCCCACTACACTATTAAGACCTCTGGATTATATCGTGCTACATCTCGTTTACAGTTTTCTCTCAAGGTATGAATTATGCAATCAGTTCTGAAATTTTTCAGTACTCTACAGCGCTTATGCTATCATTGTTGAAACACTGTAACATGTTGGAATTTCCAACTTTCAGCTTTCTTTCAAAATTAATTAAAACGTCTACAGTAAAACAAACTGATTCAGAGAAATTCAACTGCTAATTCGACAAGTGATAGAAACTTAGTTTACTGGCTGGTTATTCCTAGTGATTGGGCAATAAAATGGAAAAACGAGAAAAATCTAATTCAAGTATGTAACAAAACACATATTATTCACGTGTAGGAATACGTTGAAGTATTATAGTAACGCTTACTTGGACTATATGAGTCACGCACTGGTTTTCATCCAATTCCAATAACTGTTGTCGAACAAGAGTGACAATAATAAATGAATGATGAATAAGGGATAAATATTTTTTTTATAATGATTTTTATTTTTGAACAAAGTCTCTTTTCAAGTCTACCACTATATCTAGCTTTAAAAGTCTCTTTTCTTCAAGTGAAATTGTGAGGTGAGAGAACAGGGAAATGTCGCAGGTGGAAATTCGTGAATTTCCGCCGTCGCAATCATCGGAGTGTGATAAGTTGTGTTTTCTTGGATGAGCACCAAAAATGAAGTAGTTTTTTGCAATATCTTTTTTTGCATCATCAATTTCTCCTTTCACCTTATCAAGAAATGATGCATGGCAGTCTCCTATTATCGTTTCACCTTCTTGAGAACATGTTCTAATTTTGCTTAATCCACGTCATTAAAGCACGGAACATGTTCATTTGGATGCGCTTCTTCCATATCTAGAAATTCAATACAATTATCAAATAACATTTGGTACAACAGTAACCCTGATAGTCCTAGTTTTTGTCCATCGCTTCATCAGTGAAGCTTATATGGCTAGAGTGCAGAGTCTTCGTAGCCGTTGTTTTACTTCTCTTTCATTTGCGTATTGATCAAAAATGTCTTTATAAATACTCACTTATATGATTGTCATAGATATTAAGCGTCCAAAATGGATGAAATTTTACTGAAAACATCACAACACATGCGCCAATATATTGCTCAAGTTATATTGATAAATACTTCAGGTTGAGATCGGAAACATTTGAGACAACTTCGTATATTCGATTCAATAAGCGCGAGTTTTTATGTTCAAAAAACTCAACATCACTTACTCTTACCCCTTGAAACTAGGGGGTAGGTCTTTGGCTAGGCAAATGTAGACGGTATATATAACAAAATAATTAATAATGGTAGGAAAACGCCCATCTATGAATCCCCAAAACTTTCCGCCATTGTTTGGAAAGTTTATCATCTAGAAATCGCGCTGCAATTTCCAAGCTGTGAAAACATTGCTCATGATAATAAACATGGCCAAATAAATAGTCGTATAAGAGATGCGCTGGCAACGTTGAATTATATGGGGATGGGTGTTTTACAAGACCATTCGTGGGGTAGTAGTAGTTTTTCATATGATGATATGTTAAGAAGAGCTCAGCTCAATACATTTTCATTGAAATGTAGGTAAGAGCGTAGGAATTATAAAAAAACTGAAAAAACGATACAGATTTATAATTAGAATGATTAATTACGATAAAAACCACTACAATAGCAGTTTATGAACAACATAAAAATGGAAAAGATCTTTCAAGAAGGAAAAAAATGTAAGTGCAAAGAAGAATTTTTCTTTTGCGATGAATTGAATTGGTGATGAGTGACATTGCTCTTCTAGTACTGCAACAGCAATACTATATTTATACCAGCAAGATATATATCCAACGATCAACACTAAGATTAACACCTAAACTGAACATGCTAGACCTAGACCAGTTCCAAGCATAAACAAAATATTGCGTTACTATAGCAACGAACAATAACTTATTAGAAGTGTCAGTGTAAAGTTTGACGTTAAAAAAGTAAACCAGAGTTACACAATAAATTAAAAGAAAAAATATGTCCACCGAAATTGTGGAAGGCGAAAAATTGGAGTATCGAGCCATAATCAAGTACCTTTATTTAATTCCCTTGGTGATTGATACTATGGATGAGACTTGGATACATCTCTACAATCCAGAAACGAAGCAACAATCAATGGAATGGCGACACTCTGGTTCTCCAAGGCCTAAAAAGTTTCGTGTCCAAAAATCTGCTGAAAAGTTCTTGCTTCAGTTTTTTGGGATTGCCATGGAGTAATCATAATTGATTTTTTAGATAAGGGTTGAACAATTACTGGAGATTACTATTCGACATTACTGACTACTCTACGAAAAAAAATTGAAGAGAAAAGACGCAGAAAGCTATCCATAGGTGTTTTGTTTTGCAGGATAACGCCCCTTCACACAAATCTCATGTTGCCATGCAAAAAATTCGTGATTTAGGGTTTGAATTACTAGAACACCCTCCTTATTCACTAGATTTGGCTCCATCCGACTATTAACTCATTCCTTAACTGAAAAAAAGTTAAAAGGTCGTCAATTTGCTTCCAACGAGGAGGTAATAAAAGCTGTAGAGGTCTAGTTTGCTGAGCAAGAAGAAACATTTTTTTTTGAAAGGTCTAGAGACATTGCAGTTTCGCTGTACTAAATGTATCCAATTAAGAGGGGAATATGTTGACTAATAGAATATTTTGACATAGGAATTTTGTTTGGTTCTATAGTAAACTTAGAATTTTTCAATATATGCTCGTATTATATACATATTATATATATATATATATATATATATATATATATATATATATATATATATATATTGCTTTGAATTTAATTAAATAGCATTCAATGAAAAGTTAGAAAAAAAAGAACGATTTAGAATTGAGTTGAATGTTCATTATTGTCATTATTATCATTATTTTTCGTTATTCTCATTATTTTTCGTTATTGTAATTATTTTTCGTTATTGTCGTTATTATTCCTTATTGTAATTATTTTTCATTATTGTAATTATTTTTCGTTATTGTCGGTATTTTTCATTATCTTCATTATCGTCATTATTGTCATTATTGTCATTATTGTCATTATTGTCATTATTGTCATTATTGTCATTATTGTCATTATTGTCATTATTGTCATTATTGTCATTATTGTCATTATTGTCATTATTGTCATTATTGTCATTATTGTCATTAATGTCATTATTGTCATTATTGTCATTATTGTCATTATTGTCATTATTGTCATTATTGTCATTATTGTCATTATTGTCATTATTGTCATTATTGTCATTATTGTCATTATTGTCATTATTGTCATTATTGTCATTATTGTCATTATTGTCATTATTGTCATTATTGTCATTATTGTCATTATTGTCATTATTGTCATTATTGTCATTATTGTCATTATTGTCATTATTGTCATTATTGTCATTATTGTCATTATTGTCATTATTGTCATTATTGTCATTATTGTCATTATTGTCATTATTGTCATTATTGTCATTATTGTCATTATTGTCATTATTGTCATTATTGTCATTATTGTCATTATTGTCATTATTGTCATTATTGTCATTATTGTCATTATTGTCATTATTGTCATTATTGTCATTATTGTCATTATTGTCATTATTGTCATTATTGTCGTTATTGTCATTATTGTTATTATTGTCATTATTGTCGTTATTGTCATTATTGTCATTATTGTCATTATTGTCGTTATTGTCATTATTGTCATTATTGTCATTATTGTCGTTATTGTCATTATTGTCATTATTGTCATTATTGTCGTTATTGTCTTTATTGTCATTATTGTCATTATTGTCATTATTGTCGTTATTGTCATTATTGTCATTATTGTCATTATTGTCATTATTGTCGTTATTGTCGTTATTGTCATTATTGTCATTATTGTCATTATTGTCATTATTGTCGTTATTGTCATTATTGTCATTATTGTCATTATTGTCGTTATTGTCATTATTGTCATTTTTGTCATTATTGTCATTATTGTCGTTATTGTCATTATTGTCATTATTGTCATTATTGTCATTATTGTCATTATTGTCATTATTGTCATTATTGTCGTTATTGTCATTATTGTCATTATTGTCATTATTGTCGTTATTGTCATTATTGTCATTATTGTCATTATTGTCGTTATTGTCATTATTGTCATTATTGTCATTATTGTCGTTATTGTCTTTATTGTCATTATTGTCATTATTGTCATTATTGTCGTTATTGTCATTATTGTCATTATTGTCATTATTGTCATTATTGTCGTTATTGTCATTATTGTCATTATTGTCATTATTGTCTTATTGCCGTTATTGTCATTATTGTCATTATTGTCTTATTGCCGTTATTGTCCTTATTGTCGTTATGTCATTATTGTCTTATTGCCGTTATTGTCCTTATTGTCGTTATTGTCATTATTCTCGTTATTGTCGCTATTGTCATTGTCATTATTGTTGTATTTCCAATTCACGGGCTGTCATTACTCTATTATCGCTATTAAACCGACGACGCGACGGTAGAAGAGTAAGAGAGCAATTTAATACCCTGATAAAAAAAATCGATAGTTCTTGCGGCAGCGTAATCAGTCAGTCACACACAAATATGTTCTTAAGCGCAATTTTCTAATTCCAAAAATTCTTGTGATAATATAATCTAAATGTCTTGACTTTAGTTCTCTTCTGTTTTAAAATTAGTTATTTTCATAGTTTTCAAAAGATACATTTTGCCGTTTCGACTTTTCTTTAAATCTTTATCAAAATAAGATATTGACACTGACAATTGACTTATTTAGATTGATCTATAGATCACCTTCATTATTAATATCAAAATAAGGATAAAATCAACTTAGAACTTTGTTCCAATAAGTAAAATTAATTTTTTATTTGGTTTTCACATCTCAAATATATTCAATTCAATCAAATTTATGTTTTTTGATATGCAGTTCTATTTTCTTTATCGTTTTGATGACCTTTTAGTCTTGTTTCTAAATACTGGGATGTATGTAGATGTAGACCTATGTAGATAGCGTCAGAATTAGTATAAGGGACTTGATATATGTAGTATGTATATTACTTCTTTTGTTTTTTGGTCTTAGATTTTAATTTAGTGAAATATTTGGATAATGTATTATGTCTTCTATGACATTTACTATTATCATATTTAATGAAATAATTCGATAATTGTTGGGAAAGTCCTTGTACATATGGTAAAGAAAAATGCTTTATATTTTGATGTTTCGTGTCAATATCATATTTTGATAAAGAAAGTTAAAACGTCAAAATTTGTCTTTGTTTTAAAATCTATAAAAAAAAAACTAATTTTAAAACATAAGAGACCTTAAATCAGAACATTTAGATGCATTAATATATCATAAGGTCTAAGAAATATGAAATTGAAAGAAAACACTTTTATTACAGAATTTAAACAATGAAAACACTTCACTTATGTACAATGTAAATAAGAGAACTAAGGTTAATAGTAAAAATATTTGTGTATGTGGTTTATACGCTAAATGAGCAGGAGACCGTCTTGACCTCGCGGGAAGCCGTCTTAGTTGCGTTATCTTTACCGTCTACATTTACTTCCGACTGACTCGAATGTTATTGTCGGCTTTAGGATGCTGAAGGAGGGAACTCGTGTTTCGTGCGTGGCTGTAGGATAGAGTAGAGCATTGATCTCGATCCTACATAGGTATATAGGTATATCCTACATATATATATATATATATATATATATATATATATATATATATATATATATATATATATATATAAATATTGTTGAGATTTTATAAATTATAGAGTTGGCAACAATGCAGTTTGTCAATGATCCATTCATTGGCACTTTTGGCGCGACATGATGTATTAATTGTAAGGTTAGCTAGTAGTTTTTCACTCACCACGTTGTGTTATATTTTTGACCATTTCAATAAACCTTTTATTTGGAGGATGTTTTAATCTAGTGACAACCTAAAACCGTAACGGGTTCTTAACAGGTTATGGGCCCAGAAGGCGAATAAGAAAGAAATAAAATTTTTAAAACATTAGAAGTTAAATAAGTTAATAAAATGGCCAAAACCATAATAAACCTTCCTCAACTCACAACTGCGACAAATTTCAATAACTGGAAATTCAAAGTTACCATATTATTAGATGAAAGACAAATATCTGAAGTTTTGGAGAAAACAGAAGAAAATTACAGCGAAGAAAGACAAAAAGCAGAATTCAGAGCCAAGGACTCGAAAGGCAAAAGCATAATAGTACAATGTCTAACTGACAAGCATTTAGATCTGGTTAAAGATGCCAAGACTACCCAAGAAATGATTAAAGCACTAGATATATTTGAAAGAAAAAGTGTGTTCACAAAGCTAACTCTTAAACGTAAGCTGCTGACATTGAAGCTAAGGCGAGGCGAAAAACTAGAAGATCACTTTTTAGTATTTGACACCCTTATAAGAGATTTAGAAAACTCAGGATCTAAACTGGAGGAGGAAGACAAGGTATGCCACTTACTATTATTGTTAAATGAACAATATGAATCAGTAATCACAGCTATAGAAACAATGAATACAAGTATTAAAATGGACTTTGTAAAATCAAGATTACTGGATGAAGAAATGAAGCTTAAGTCGAAGCAGGAGAAATTATCTACTAATGAAATGTCGTTTCAAACTAGTCTACAGCTCATTTGCTACAAGTGTCACAAACCAGGACACAAAATGTCTGAATGTCGACAAAAAAGGAAAGTGGATTCTAAAGGCCATCCCAGAGGAAATTTTCGAGGTGGTTTCTCTTCCCGAGAAAAATTTTTAGCTGGAAATTCCAACACATATAATGGGCAAAATCAAGGTACTAGTCAATCACAAGCAAATTCAGCAAGTAACATAGCCTTCATTGCTTTAAGTGGCACTGAAGCTAGCTGCAATATAGCAACATCTGATGTGCAAACTTTTATTTTGGACTCTGGATGCACACAGCACATGGTTAGGTTAGGGAGAAATGGTAAAATATATGACTGAAATAGAAGATATCCACACAATAAAAATTGGAACTGCAAAGAATGGTGAAGCTTTGTTTGCAAACAAAAAAGGGACATTAAATGGCAAATGTCAAGGTAAAGGTATAAAAATTGAAGCGCTCATTGTATCAGGTATGTCACACAACCTTATTTCTGTATCAAAACTACTAGAAAAGAATTTTAAGGTAACATTTGTTAATGGGATTGATGGGACAAGACAAGCAATTTTAGATAAAGAACATTCTAAGTTGAAATGTGAAATGTCAAATAATTTATTTTGTCTTTATGTTGATTTTAATAATAAACCAGATGATGTAGCATACATGAATAATAGTAATACTGATATAAATATATGGCACAGGCGATTAGGGCACATAAATAGGAATAATTTGAAAAGATTAGGTTTACCCTATAGTTTAGAAATATGTAAAGCTTGTATGGAGGGAAAAAGTACACGTAAACCATTTTTTTTATGTAACAAAACCAGTACAAAGATTGGTCAATTGATACATTCAGATATTGCAGGTCCACTTACAGTAGCTACACCAGAAGGGTACAAATATTTCCAAGTTTTGATTGATGATTATTCACATTTTCTGATAGTAAAGCTACTAAGAAATAAAACTGAGGCAGATCAGAATATCATTGACTTTATTAAATTGATTAAGACGCAACATAATTCAAAAACGCAAAGAATTCGTATTGACAATGGCGGGGAGTTCATATCAAATGATTTTAAAAATTTTTGTCGAAGTAAAGGTATTGAGCTGGAATATACTATGCCACATTTTCCACAAGAAAATGGAGTAGCCGAGAGAATGAATCGAAGCCTACTGGACAAGGTACGCACCAAATTTGCCGAAACAAACTTGCCAAGAGAATTATGGGGAGAGGCTATTTTATGCTCAGCATATGAATTAAATCGAACGCCAACCCAAGCCAACAATGGGGAAACACCAGCAACCAGATGGTACAAGAAGAATGATTTAGGGAAATTGAAAATATTCGGAAGTCAAGCATGGGCAGTAATTTTACCAAGACAAAGTAAATTAGAAAGAAGAGCACAACCTTGCATCATGATGGGATATACCAAAGCTGGATATAGACTTTGGAATTATGAGGACAACAAAATTTTTCACTCAAGAATTGTCAGATTTGATGAAACAACAACAGATTACAATGAAATTATTAAGGCTAGTGGGAAGAAAAGTATAAATGAAAAGGTCATAGAGATACAATACGAAAATGAATTACAAGAAGAACCAAATGCCATAGAGGAAGAAGCAATAGAAGAGACTGACTTCAGCAATAATAATGATGAAACAGAAAGCACAAGGTCAGAGGATGTAGATGAAAGCTTACCCAAAGTAGAGAGTACACAGAGAGGAAGAAAAACTAGACAGCCAAAATATCTGAATGAATATGAAGTCTACACAGCTTATTGTCTAATATCAGCAGAAGAAGATGACCCTATAAGCTATAAAGATGCTGTAAAGGACCAAGATTGGATAAATGCTATGAAAAAGGAACTAGATGCGCACGAGAGATTGAATACTTGGACAGAAACGGAGCTACCAACAAATGGAAATGTTATTCAAACAAGATGGGTTTTCAGGACAAAGGAAGATGGAACGAAAAAGGCAAGAATAGTTGCAAAGGGGTTCCAAATTAAGGAGGAGGATCAGTTTGAACCCAACTACTCACCAGTTGCAAGGATTTCAACGATTAAGTTACTCTTATCTGTAGCATTACAAAATAATTTTAAGATCAGACAAATGGATATCCCGACTGCATTTTTAAATGGAAAACTTGAAAATGATGTCTACATATATGCACCAGCTGGACTGGTTAGATGAATAAATCAAAAATACTAAAACTTAACAGAGCTCTGTATGGATTAAAAGAAGCATCAAAGGTGTGGAATAATACATTTAATGATTTTGCAATTCAGAATAATTTTAAGAGATCCTTATATGACTGTGGTCTATACAGTAATCAAAAGGCTTGGATACTTATTTATGTTGATGATATTTTGTTAATAGGAGAAGACAAAGATGTGAACGAAACTATGAATTTATTGAAAAGCTGTTTTCAAGCAAAGGATTTGAATGAAGTGAATAATTTTCTAGGAATGAAGATCACTAGAACAGAAGATATCATTAAAATCGAACAACAGCAATTTATTGACAAATTGCTAAATTATTTTAATATGAAAGACTGTAAACCAAAGAGGACTCCAATGGAAAAAGGATTCCAATATAACGACAAGGCCAAAATTTTGACAAACATTCCATATAGACAACTCATCGGAGGTTTGATGTATTTAGCAACAACTAGTAGACCTGACATCAGTTATGCTGTGTCATACTTGAGCAGATTTTTGGATCGTGTAACTGAAGAGACCTGGACTGCAGGAAAACGAGTCTTGAGGTATCTACAGGGAACTAAAACTCTAGGATTGACTTATACTAAACATACAAATGGTGACGTAATACTTGAAGGATATTCAGATGCTGATTGGACAACGGACAAGGAAAGTAGAAAAAGCGTTAGTGGATCTATAATTTTATATGGTAATAACCCAATATCATGGTCATCCAAGAAACAAACTTGCGTGGCTTTATCAACAGCGGAAGCTGAATATGTGGCAGCAGCACAAACAGTTCAAGACCTAATCAACGTAAAGGGCATTTTAGGGGACTTAAATACTGTTGCCAAAACGATTCTATATTGTGATAATAAGAGCACAATTTTAATGTCCAAAAGCAATGAAAATTCGAAAAGAACCAAACATATTGATATTAAAAACCATTATATAAAATATTTAATTAGTAAGAGGGAAATAGAAATAAAATATGTATCAAGTGAACAAAATTTAGCCGATATGTTAACTAAATCATTAGGTACAGAACTCTTTACAAAGCTTAGAGACAAAATATGTATAATTTAAAGCTTCATGTTTTTAGTTGTATATTACATAATATCTTAAGTTGATTGAGCGATTTTCATTAATACATGTCAAATCGAGGAGGAGTGTTGAGATTTTATAAATTATAGATTTGGAAACATAAATTGACGTGTTTTTGGATTTTTTCTAAATACCAGTATTACAAAAGTTATTAAAGGTGGATACTTTTATCTGAAAAGCACTGTATATATATATGTATATATATATATGTATATATATATATATATATATATATATATATATATATATATATATATATATATATATATATATATAGTACAGCCAGCAATTTAATTTATGAAGTCTTCTTGATTTCATCATAAGTCATTTGACTTTCTTTTGTTACCATTTTTGTCATAGTTTCAATTTTTGCTGGGCTAATTGCAGCGTGTGGTCGACCGGTAGGAGGTTCGCCCTCTAATGTTGTTTAGTCCTTATTAAATTATTCATACCAATTACACTTTTGTTCACGAAACGAGAAGACTGGACATAAAATTTCATAAATGATTCATAATATCACTCTCGTTTCAGATCAAATTTGAAATCTGAATATTTATTCAAAACTTTATGTAAGATATACTCGTAAATATAACAAGCGCCAAGTATTCCACTTGTATTGCCAAGTACGAGGTTGTTTTAGAAAGCGTTGCTGTTGGGTGTCTGAGAATCTACGAAGGCTGCTAAATAAGTTTTGAGAGAGACAAATGAAAACCAATATTTATAATTCGAGATGGCATTATTGTTTATCCATTAAGATCACACTTTTGCATGCGTTTGAACCAATTGCCAACCTTTTTTTTACTCCGTTTGATGTACCTTCAAAACATGTGATTTGAACATACCAACCGCTTCTTCAGGTGCAGAACCACATTGACCTCACACTTTATTTCTTAATATGCGGGACTAAGAAGAAATAATTGGATGCCAAACAAGGACTCTACGGCGGATGATTGTAAGCGAGTGGAACTAATGTTCAAGTATGCCTCAATCTCACGGAAAGTCACATGACGATTTTGCATTATCAGTTTACGTACAGCAAAGCAGATGTTTTCTGGCACAATACCCGATTTTGGACGACTTTCATGAAATTCATCCTGTAGAAAAGTTGACACGTTGACTCAATATGGTGCCCCATCAGCAAAAGTTGAAGCAAGTTGATCGGCACACTGCTATTGGTTTAAACCATATCGACAGTCATAGAAAATCATCGTCCCAAAAAGGTTTGCGATTTAATACCATTTTTTGACCAAGATCAATGTTTCAAGTATCATCTCAAATAGCTCTTGTAAGACCACACGTTTTGATTACATTCACCATTAAAAATGTTAAACTTCATGATGACAATGTCGTATTTGATATATTTACGTCAATGTTTCCATATCTCACAACTTAAGAAGCAGCCCTCGTACTAGTATGTTCTTCGAACAATATTCTTATAACGGATTCTTATCTGAAGGGATAAAAACTACAGAGATCTTATATTTATAGGCATTAAAATAGGAAGCAAAAAATTATATGTACATATGGAACTCAAGAAAGAATGGAAATTCTTCTACTGCAAAGAAAAATAATTTTTCCATTGCCTTTCCGTACCAATATTCGTCGAGAATTTTACCGAATCACTTTCAGTCCCATTTTTATTTCACTATCGAGTCAAAAAAGGGAAAGACCGTAGGAACTTACGCCCATTTTGATGATTAATTCTGTTCGATAAACTTTTGGGTTGCTTTATATCTGGATTTCTCAAAATCAAGTAAAGGACGTTAAATATAATGATTTGAGAAAAAAGAAAGATTCTCGGTTATTTCGTCAATTATACTTTCTGTAACACGATAAATATTTGTTTCCATGGCACTGAAATTGATGACATATTATTTTGCATATCTCTGATTGTCGTCATCAGATTATAGCACAGGTAACTTCCTAATTATTTCTTTTTTCTTCATGAATATTGTGACACTCATCTGCTAATCTTCCCGAAAATTAGTTTTGCGTATTCAAGTTGATCCTACATGAGATTAGTAAAGACAATACTAATTAAAACACAATTCGTAGATGGTAATCAAATACGTGTTATTGTGGTGTGTAAACTTGACTTTTCTTCAATCGAAAAAGTTGGTGGTATCATGTTTGTAATTTGATTGGAAAGTAATGATAGGTACCAAAAATTGATAGTCATTGATATTAAGCTATTGCGGTCTCTAATTGATTCTTAATATTTTTTAACACAAAAAAAATTGAGTTTGGAATTAGTTCGTTGGATATGCTAACGTTTAGGATGCTTTCAACCATAAATTGGCTATTTATGAAATAATTGTGTTTCAAAACATAAAATTATACCATTAATTTTCATATGCGCGAATGAAAAGCCATGATAGGTAGGTTGATGTGAAAAAAAAGGAAGTTTTAGGAAGAAGCTTTAGCTATAGTAACTTATTTATATGTATATAAACAGATGTATAGAACAAAATACTTTATCTGTTAACATAATCCTTTTTTCACTCTATTTCTTCAATCTAGCGAGTTTCCGGTTTTTACAAATCATACATTTGTCTGCAATTGCTTCCCATCAAACCATTTTTTGTAATTGAGAGAAGAAAGTTATCAGTATCATCCCGATCTGGTAATTACGATAAGGCAAAAGATCGTAACGCAGCTCCAAACAATATTCCTTCAATATATTCATTTTTTCTGAATAATTAATAACAATATACCTTTGGAATCCCAGAACACGGTGGCCATGACGTAGAACAGATTTTGACTTCGTGAAGCACGTTTCTCGACTGAATTTTTGTTTATGAGGTGAAATAGTTTAATCAAGTTCAATTTTACATTTCTTTGATGGTTTTCTCATGTGAAAAATAGTGTTTAATACACATTTTTTTTTCATATTTACCAAATAATGAAAATTGTTGTCTTCCTCTCAAAGTCACTCTTTGATCGTCCTCATATATGCGCCTTTCATTTTTTATGTATTAATCCTTGTGCGCATGTAACTGTAATGTAAAATTGTAAAACTGAGGTCACTTGCTCTTTTCCAACTACCAATTGTTTCTCTAGATTAGGAACCCGAGTTTTCTTTTCTTTGATGAAATTTGCTTCTAGTAAGCCCACCATCATTAGGAAATAATACGGAGCTTTTTCTGATAATAATATACCTGTCATTTTAACTTTGACAGGTTGCTATAAAAACAAACTGAATTTTTCGAAAATTTTTTTGGTCGCGTGTAAAATTAATAAGTGATAATTTTACTTCCTTGATAGTTTTCACGTGCGAATATCATAAAAGCAGAGGCATAAATTATTTCTAATACATATACATCCCTATCTTAAATATAGGAACACTTTTATTCATCGAAATAGCATAAAAGTCTTATGATTGATTTTCGAAATTTTTTAGGTAAATGAATTTACTCGACATTTCTTGCCATGTTTACAAAATTAAGTACATCTTCATTCTGGTTACAGTACTCGCATTAAGACCTAAATGAGTTGCCAGTCTTCTAATAGACCAGCCATCTTCCAATTTGGCAAAATGGCAGTTCTACGAATTTCAATTAACTGAGGAGGCATTAAGTATACTTTCACATCAACACTGAACTCAAATTAATTTTTGAATTATCTGGCACTGATAAAGATAATGACAGTAGGTAGAAACTCTTATTTCCTGACAATTTGATAGCCCCTTAATTCCAATCCAACAATTTCGGATCTTTTTTGTAGGAAAGTCACAAAGATATTGTGGTGTTTTGATCTATTTATGAGATAAGGGTTTCCATCATCATTTAAGAGACTTGTTAATTCTAAAATTCATTCCCAATATATGCCAGTATTCTTTCTCTGTTATATTTTTATCAAACAAATTATGATTTTACTAATAATCCTTTTTCACGTATTGATGTTTTGTGAATACTTCGCACGTATCTCCACTTTACAATCAATATTTTCATTTAACTAGTACCCATCTTTGTTTATGGACATGTTAATGACAACTTGACTCAGAAAATTATTTGATTAAAGTGATATGAATATCACATATATTCGTTATTCTTTTCTTCCAAATACAGAGATAGCAATTGACCTCTTAAATATTTACAAATTGATGATTGATGTGATCTTCGATTTCAACAATTTCAGTAGCTTTATAACAGCCCGCAACCATCTGCAAAAAGTCATTTTTTGGTTTATGTGAATCATGAGTGCAATTAATTTGTTGGAATTGAATACCAAGAGATACAAGTTATCTGTTTCCATACCTTTTGATAGTATTTAACAAAATCAATATCAAAAACTCTTCGAACTTCATCATGTATAAATTGAACTTCTTGATTTCCTTTTTATATTCATCACAACTGTAATGAAAATGCTTTCACTCATTTCCTTGGTCAATACTATCCATTAATAGTTCATATGATGCATTAACAATAAAAAATGTAACTAAAAGTTGTATAGAATACAACTAATACCACTTAAAAATACACGTTTTATTTGTATATTTAGAAAATATTGCAAGAAAAAATATAAAATTCAAAATCGGCGGTCCACGATGTGACGAATATGGCGTGGTACATGGGATAAATTCGTTAATAAATAAATGAGTACTAATACAAACTTTATATTCATTTTTTGGATTATTCAGAAGGTTCTAGATATAATTTGTGTTAAATGTTCTATACCTATTTTCAACTGTTTCGAAAATATCAAGTGTTTACAGATCGTCACATGAATTAACATTACAAAAAGAAAATTATTTTTTTATACGTTGTCAATTCAATAGGTCAAGTAATTGTCTCCAGAAAAAATATAATCACAGGGTCTTATATCCACATAATAAGCTTTTCATTTGAATAAGAGTCACCTATTTTTTGTACCATTTCAAATAACAGGGGGGAAATTAATCCAGACATCACTGGATTCATTTTTGTCTATGAGAAGCTGATTGACGTGACGTGATTCTTTCACATTTGTAAGATTACGTACCTCGAAATGAAAAGAAATAATCTTTTCAGGATCAGGTATCGACTTCAAATTAAAACCATATACTTATAACTCCAGTCCTTTAAAGCTATGAAAAACTTTCACGTGAACGTAAAAGAAGATACGACCGTTTAAGCTGCAAAAAATGTTTATTTCAACACTCTAAAAGAAATAAATATTTATTGGGAATTTTCCATTGACCTAGAAGTATGAAATCTGGCAAGTAACACCGTCTTGAACTTCAAGCATAGAAACAAAAGTTGAAAACAATGTATTTGTAATAGAATCACATTAAAATAGTAGTATGAATGACCAAAACTTTCACACATTCACAAGAAACGGCGTCTTTATGCAAGTACCGGCGGTACAAATGTTGAATTGATTTATCCGTGTCATGTTGGGTATCATATGAAAAGACTTCATAGACACAAACTCCATCAATATCGTTTTCGATTCATCACAGAGAAAGAAAGAATTAACTCTTTTTGTTTCTATGTCTTCAGATAGGCAAAATGATTATTGTAAGTAATAGAAAAATCTGAATTCCAGTTTCTAGTTGGTCAGAATTAATATCTAGGCCCATAAAGCAAGTTTCGTGATTATGTAGTTGTCAACTTGAAATTGTTAAAGAATTCACACTAGGATTATTTCTACTGGCATGGCACTAATAAGTAAGATAATTAAATAAAAGGAGGTTAAAAAAGATCAAGTGTTCGAATTCACTAATATCCATTCTATGTCTGCGCTGCATCAATAGGTTTTTGGAATGATCCACAACCTGTCTGTACTTGTGCTCTTATACATGCGCTAATCTGTTTTTAAATATTTCACAATCATTCGGAATCTATAAAGTTTTTATTCTTATACTTTATCAATTTTTTATTGCGAAAAATCGAAAAATTTGATTTTTGTCGTTTTTTTTTCCAATTCGCGACGTGAATAATTGACAACACTTGATGAACAACAACAAGTTTTTCAGGTTTATCTACTTCAAATTATAAGTTTCGGGTTTCGAAATTTATTTTTAAAATCTTTATTTTTGAATATTTATATGAATACAATTAATCTCAAGATCGAACTAATTATAAACATTAAATAACATCGAATTGTTTACAAACATCTTATTTATAGTAAAATAGTGCTGATACATGTTTACGTTATTTGATACAAAAATAGAATAAATGCTGATACATGTTTATGATATTTGATACAATGGTATTGTTTTAAAAATGTCCTTCAGGAATTCTTCGCATGTAACTCCTCCATCCCTAAGAATGAAAAATGACGGAGGTATTTTTCATCCTTTGTTGTCTTTCCTCTTCTAATTCGATGTCTTCTTTCTTCATTTCTTCTATTTTCTGTTTTCTTACAAACTTATTTATTATATTTTCGAATTATCCAAAATATTATTAAAATTATACAAATTATTATTATTACAGTAAATAGTCCTATCGATACATGACTTTGTGGATTATAAATTTCATGAATTGGTTTTATATTCTTAGCGATGTTATTAATTTCATACAATTTATTAAAATCTATATTAGTTAAATTAGGGGATTTATAAATTTCATTATTCAAAAATTTAAAGTTTAATTTCGGTAGTATTATTGATTTCCCTTTTTTAATTTGTACATTAGTTGAGAAAATTTCACTTCCTACTTGAATATTACAATTTTTTGGAATTTTTATAAGTGATGGATACATTAATTTAAAATAACGGTCTGATACAGATTTAGAAACTACATCAGTTTCAAAATTTGGAATCACTAAAAGTTCATCGTTTGTTACTTGTTCCAATATTGTTTCTTGAAGATTAATTTCACTAATTACACAATTTTTACCGGAATGTCCATTTAAAAGTTCAACAGTACAGTTATCTTGTAATTTGAAAGTTTCTTTACAATAATATTTTCCTTCTAATTCGGGGCATTCTTCTTTGATGAAAGTAACTTCTTTTTGACTTCTGGCCAAGTAAGGTTGTGGAGGGATAAATATTGTATGGTTTTGAATTACGGGGTATAAATGGAAAAATTCATAGGTTTTAGGTTTTAGGATAGGAACATGGGTAGCAAATATTATTTTGGTTTTGGAAAAGGTTACTTGAGAACCAAGAAAGAGATAATATGTCAAAATATTATTAAATTTTGGTATTTGTTCTTCATTATAAATGGTACTTAAATATTTTATCATTTCTAAAATTTCTTGGCTCGATATAACTGAGCTATGAATTGTATTTAATTTAGAAAACGTTATTGCATTTTCAATATTATCAATTAGTGTAATTAAACTCTGACAATCCAGATTAATTTGTGAAATTGTACTTTGAAATGTTATAAAATTGTTTAAAGTTATTTTATTATTTTGTTTTCAATTGAAATGTGAAATTTCTCTATATTATCAAAAAGTTTCCGTTGATTATCCCATAGAGTCGTAATCGATTTGTTATAATGATCAATTAATTTTTTATGTAGTGATATCTGTAAATTAACTTCGTGAATTATTTGTTTCTGATTTTGTTGTAGGACATTTATAGCGTTATTATATCTTTCTTCATCGTCCGAATCTAAAGTTCCAAAAAGCCATTTATCTATTTTGCCTACAGCATTTATTAATCCTCTTTTCAATCTTAAATGTGGGTAAATATTTTCTGATTTTTTATCTAAAGTGTTAATTAAAATTTCTTTTCTACTCAATGATTGTTCAGCTAATTTATGGTACGAAATAGGATTTGTTGCGTTCGCTTGAGATAAATTATTTCTTAGGTTATAATAATATTGTTTTAAATTATTGATTTGTTTATGAATGAATTCTAAATCTATATAGTAGATGAAAGTATGTTTAGAATGTATAAGATTACTAGTTCCTAAATTGATAGGTAATAATAAATTATTTACGTTCGTAACTGTTATGTCTTCTGTTTTGGTCATCTTGTAAAGTAATAGTAACGTTAATACTATTGTCAGTTTCATTATCTGTAACAATTTTTTGTTTTAATTTTTTGGTTTTCTAATTATATTTTTATGATATGTTCCTTTGTTCGTTTCTAATAATATGCCAGAATCTTTTACAATTTCGGCCTTTTTGAATTTAGGTAGTTTCCTGTCTCGAAATTTTGTTTTTATGTAAGCTATGTTTTGATTTTCGTAGGATAGGGGATCATTTCTGTTTTCGTTTCTCTTATTAATTATTTTTTCTTTAATGTTACCATTTCTATCTTTAATTATTTCATATAATAATTTGGAGGTTTCTTTGTGATTTTGTATGTAATTAGATATTATTAAGTGATAGTCTAAATCGAATGGATCAGGGTTATTTATATGGCCTTTAATAATTTTAAATGGTGTAAATTGTGTTACTAAATGAATTGAATTATTATATGCTAATATTGAGTGTTTTATTAATTGATCGGGAGTCAAATCGTTATTATTTTCTTTTATGCACCTAAAATGTTCGATTAAACTGGAATGAAAACGTTCAACAGGTGAATTAGAATTGCTATTTTTAGACGTGGTATAATGTAACTCAATTTTGTGTAATTTGCAAAAATCTTGTAGGTCATTATTCTTAAACTCTGAACCACAGTCAGCTGTTATTTTATAAGGTAACCCATGATGAGTAACGTAATTTAATATGTTATCAACAACTGAAGTTCCATTCACACTTGACATTGAATAAGCTTGACCGTATCTAGAAAAAGCATCTATTATGGTTAAATATGATTGGTTTGCTATTTTAAAGGTGTCAATGTGAATGTGCTCAAATGGTCTACTAGCTGTTGGAGTTAAATTGAATTTTATTATCGGTGGATTTCTATCATATTTATTCTTTTGACGTGTTTCACAATTATTAACGAAATTTTCTATATCTTGTATCATTTTAGGCCAGTAATATTTTTCGGTTAATGATTTTTTTAATTCGTTGATCCCTCTATGTCCTTTCTTATATATATGATAATATTCTAATTTTTCTTTTTATTCTTCCTCAGTTAAAATATCTTTTACTACATTTATACAATGAATAAATTTGAATGATGCGTTTTTGAAATATTTTTGTACAGTGGCTATAAATTGTTCTGGTTTTAGCGGTTCTCTAAAATATAATGCATAAAGTAATTTTGGGTCGATATATTCTTTGACAACTTGAATTATGTTACTTTCTTCCTCGTTCATATGACTAGTTCGAATTAGTTTACTGATATCTATTTTATTTTTTTTGCTGATCATAAGTTTCGTGCCAATTATAATTTTCGTTAATTAGTTTTTTATCTTCTTTTGAATAATTAAAATTGTGAATTTCGTATTGATTTATTTCAAATGGTTGAGTTTTAAGGGGTTCATTTAAAGTTATAGGTATTGTTTTAAATGATTCATTTGTGTTATACTGATTATAATTTGAATTTTTATATTATTTTCTTTTCCCATTAGTTGAATAAACAAAGTTATGGATTATATTATTAAATTGCTTATATATATTCTAATTAATAATAACTTTTTATTACTATAGTTTCTAAAAGTTTACTAATATTTAATTTTTATGTTTTACTTATTTTTTATCCATTAATTCTAAATCTTATCTATTCTTATAACATAATAATAAAAAAGAAAGAAAAGTCTTTGTATAAAAATCCATTTTATAATTTCTTGAATTGCGTACCATTTCAACGAATGATAATATCTATTTTCCCAAAATTGTTCTTCTATTATCTTTTCATTTAATAAAGCATTTAATTTTCTATTGAAATATTTTGAAATTATTTCATTATTATTTTTATCAAATTCTTTGTTAATTGTTTCATAATTAATCTCAACTTCGTCATTTTCATTATTTATTTCTCTTTTATCAACGATGTTACTTTGATTTTGTATATTCAATATATTTGTATTTAATTCAGGTTTTATAACATAACATTCTTTTTCTAATATATCATTATCCATTTTCATAACATCATTTATATCCTTTTCGTCCCTTGTCATATCATTATTTATTTCATTTATTTCTCTGTTTAATTCTATTATATTTTCTTTTACTTCAATTTCATTATTCCTTTCATTCATTTTTATTTTATCTAATCCTATATTGTTTAATTCCACTTTATCAAATAATTCTAATTCTCCTTTTGTATCATTATTCATTTGTTCTACCATTATAATATTTTCTTCTGAATTCTTGTCTGTTACATTTAATTTATCTTTTTCTTCTTTATCAAATAATTTACTAAGATCTAGTTCTACTTGTTCATTTATTTCTTTACAATGATTTAATTCTGATTCTTTGATTTTTATTAATTTTTGAATTTCTAGTGATGAATTATTAGATGTGAAATTTATTTCAATTACTTGTTCACTGGGTTTTGATTCGTTAGATTCTATGAAATTTTCAAAATATGTTAAAGCATCATTAGGAGTAAAATTTATTTCTTCTATGTTTGATTCTTTTTCCGAGGCTCTTTCCGAAAATTTACAATTCGATCATTATCTTCGTCGTGTTCAAACAAATGGTGAAAATCAATTATTTCTTCTTCTTCTTCTTCTTCTTCTTCTTCTTCTTTATTTTTGTAATTATTATTATATAGTTCTTCCGAAGTAAAATTCGGTTCATTTGGTGATTTAAAATATTTGTTATTATTTGTATTATTATTATTATAATTATTATTATTATTTATACGTCTACTTGGTCTGTCAGAAAAATTTCTTGATGTCGTTGACATCGGTTCAGGTCTAGGTAAACGATTTACAGGTATTTGGTTCGGGCGGAAAACATTTTTCCTAGGACCAAATACTTGCGCATTCGTTGGGTAATTTTGTCTTCTTTGCGGTATTGGATTTAAATTTATTGGTTGACTAGGGAAATTATTATTGTTATTATTATTGTATCTTTCATTATAATAGTTATTATTATTATATCTATCATAATTATTATATTTGTCATAATAGTTACAATTAGGTTGTCGGTAGAAAGAATTATAATTGTTATGTTGATTATTTCTATTATATCTTGATGAATTCATTTGAACATTAGTATTATTATTATTATATTTAACTTTAGGTTCGTAAAATTGACCATAAAGTTTTTCGAAATTTTCAAACTCGTCTACATAAGCCATAGCGTCTTCTAGAGAATTAGGCTTTTTTAAGTACATATTGTTACGTATAACGCCTGAACATCCCGCAATAAAGGTGTTCAAAGCTGTTTTCTCACAATGATTAATTTGACATCTTTTATCGATTTCTCCTAAGTTTAAATTATTACTGATAATTTGTATAGTCTGACTTTTTAATAATTGCAATCTGTTACCAAAAGCTATCAAATTTTCATTTTTAAATGGTCGTGTTCTCGTTAATTCTTGTAAAATACAATCCAAATCACGCCTATCTGCAAAACATTGAATCAAGGCTTCTTTTAATTTAAACCATGTATTCAACTCAATTCTATTTCCCACCATTAACTCGGCTTTATCTATTAATTTTTCTTGAATGCATTCTAATACGTGATTATTAATATCTTGATCATTATAAACTGAATACGTCCCTATAAGGTTCTCACATCGATTTATAAATTTATTTAATGTATTTTTATTTCCATCATAAGGTTTAATATTTTCTAACTTTAATTTAAATAAATCCCAATTTAGGGTTTTTGGATTTGACGTTGCCATTTTTATATATTCTGAATTATCTTTTAAGTTTAACTCACTGAATGTATTTAATAATTTATCAAAATCGTTCATAAAATAATATGTTTAAAATTATTAAATTATCTCTTCCCTATTCAAAGTTCTGATAAGGATGGATAATAAGGAATCAAAATAATAAGGAGACTTGGCACTTACAGCTATCTGAAGTCTTGTCCCTCGTTGAATACGTAGATCTAGTGCTGAGGTACTGGAGTAGTTAGCCGGAACTTTATCGCACTTTGCGTAAACTCGCGACCGCACTAATCCGAATGACTGCGCCAATTATAAATTTCGGGTTTCGAAATTTATTTTTAAAAAAACTTAATTTTTGAATATATATATGAATACAATTAATCTCAAGATCGAACTAATTATAAACATTAAATATCATCGAATTGTTTACAAACATCTTATTTATAGTAAAATAGTGCTGATACATGTTTACGTTATTTGATACAAAAATAGAATAAATGCTGATACATGTTTATGATATTTGATACAATGGTATTGTTTTAAAAATGTCCTTCAGGAATTCTTCGCATGTAACTTTCGTACACTTTTTACGCACAATAAGAAAAACCATAATATGACTCGTTAACAGTTATGTAAACAATTTCGCCAAAAGTTATAACCTTCATTCTTCATAGTAGCTCATTATAAATTCACTTCAAATGTGTTTTTTCTTGTGTTTGCAAATACGCATGGATTTTTAAGTGACAATTCGGGATCTGCTTCGTTTGAATTTAAAACAACTAAAATACCTTATATCTCCAACTTCCCTCTACATTTCTTCGTGTGTTCATACTATAATTTTTTAACTTTGTTCTTATAAACATCTCTTATTTAAATCATTTTGTGATCATTGGAAAATTAAAGAGAAGTATATTCTTTTTCAACGAAACTCAATACTAATCATAGTATTAACATACTTACAAAGTTGAGAAGTCTGGATATTTTTTATACCACCCGAGATCCTTTCCAAGTAGGTACCACGTCATCAGTGCCGATTGTTTGACAAAATGCTATTGGCTAACGTGCCATTTTTACGACAAAAAGTTGATTTGTTTATAAAAATGAAGCAGGGATTTTTAATAGTTTAGTTAATGCTTGATAACTAGTAAAAGATGTCATCAACTTACATGAAAGATGTAGTTTTATAAAAGTTTTCATAAAAAAAGAATATGTCCGTACCACATTTTGACTATTTCGTCGTGAAAATCAAACCGATTTTACTTGTTACTCAAGAAAAATAATCGAGAGTTGAAATTTGCTCAATGCTAAACGTGAATTTTAAAAATTATTAGTTTGGAAGAACCGATAGTACTCTTTTTTTTCTTTAACAATATTCAAACTAGATCCCGTCTGGACGCCATGCCAATGCGCAATCAAATCACAAGTAACACCTTGAAACTGCTACATTATTGTTACAATAATATGTCAAGCTCCCTAGTAGTAGTATCGTAGGTTTTAAGTTATGAATATGCTATTTAAAAAATGAAAGAACGTATTTACCTTGATATAATCTTCACAACAAAATCGATTACTTGTACTTGATAAAACAGTATTCCTTTTACTGTGTTTTTTAATTACATACCGTTTTTTATGTAATTTTTCTACCTTAGGGATACTTAAAAATAATTTATTTTGCTTAGTAATAGCCGTGCTGGTACATTTTGGTACAATACACTGGATATCGTTTATAACAACCTCGGTTATAGCGACCATATTTTCCGGACCCGTGATTCTACAAGCCTTAGCAACGCATTTTTGATCGGAAATAACGACCTCGGTTATAACGACTGATCGGTTATAACAACTCATTTTGGTAAGACCCACCAAATTAAAAGATCGGTTTTAGCGACGCCGTTCCTGTAATTCATAAGGAGACATTGTCTACAAAAGCCTTTATTTTTCTAGGAAACCCCTATTGATCGAAAATCAGGTTTTAAACTGGTGAGGACTTTTCTGGGTGTTTACCAGTAATTCATAAGGAGAAAATTGCGTACAAAAATCCCTAATTTTTCTAGGAAACCTTTTTCGATCGGGTTTTGAAGTGATGGGGACTTTTCTGACTGTTCACTCTTTGCTTATGTAGTTTAACTTTAACTTTCAAAGGTGCAACTCTGTGTGGTAACTTGTGAACATCATGTTTAAAAGAAAAACTTTTACGTTGGAGGAGAAATACCTCATTTGCTGCCGTCTAGAGAATGGAGAAACGAACGTCAGCCTAGCAAAATAATTAGAGGTGAGTCACTCTACAATATCATCCATTTGGAAAAAAAGAGATGAGATAAAAGACATTGATCCAAAAGGGGATTCATTAAAAAAAAGAAGCTCCGTAATTCCACTAACGAGAATGTGGATCAGTTACTTTTGAAATGGTTCAAAATCCAACGCAGTCGTAATACTCCGATCTCTGGCCCAATTCTGCTAGCAAAAGCGAATGATTTTTTAAAATCTATCCCCCGTAGTTCCAGGGAATCGGAAGAAATTATTTCCAGAAGTTGGGTCCAACGGTTTTGCGTTAGGCATGCCATTGTTTTTAAAAAACTTAGTGGGGAAGCCGCGGGAGTCCCATCGGCAACATCTGATGATTGGCTATCCGAAGTTTGGCCTACTATTCGAGAAGGCTACAGTGATAGTGACGTATTCAACGCTGATGAGACAGGTTTATTTTATAAACTTACGCCTGACCGTACCCTTCACTTCAAAGGAGAAAAATGTTCAAACGGAAAACTTTCGAAAGAAAGGATAACTGTTTTAGTTGCTGCAAACATGAGTGGATCAGAAAAACGTAAGCTTTTCGTGATAGGAAAGTCTAAGAACCCGCGTTGCTTCAAAAATGTAAAAAATTTGCCAGTCGATTATTACAATAACCAGAAAGCCTGGATGACAACCGATCTGTTCAATAAATTCCTTTTAGACTGGGACAAGGAATTGAAGAAAAAGCGCAGAAAGATTTTGCTACTCATCGATAATTGCCCTTCTCATATTAATTTGAGAGATTTTGAATTTATAAAGGTTGTATTTTTACCACCTAACACAACGTCCGTTCTCCAGCCAATGGACCAAGGGATAATACAGAAGATTAAAACCAATTTCAGAAAGCAGCTTGTTTTACGGTTTCTTCAAGATGTGGAGGAAAATCGGGAAACAAAAATTAGCATCCTTGATGCTATTATAATGGTCCACCAAGCTTGGGAAGATGTACCTGCGACAACAATCACAAATTCTTTCAAACATTCTGGTGTGCTGGGAAATCAAAATGAGGAACAACCGTCAGAACCAGCCGAAACTAACGCACTGGATGAACCTGAGTTTTTGCCGTGGTCCGAATCCTTAGAACTGCCAACCTTAATAAATAAAGATGTCTTAGCAGACTATGCAAAAATTGACGAGGGTCTCCACACGGAACAAGATATATATTAGTTATGAGGATCTTATCAATGAACTTGACGCCGATATTGAAACCGACAATGGAGAAGAGGATGAAGAAGAACAACTTGACATCCCACCGTTAACCGACGCATTGAGGGCGGCACAACTTTTGAAGAAATTTGTGATGTGTGACAATCAATTTTGTACTCAGAATATAAAATCTGGACTTGATGAAATCGAAAAAAAAATTTCGCGCGAGTTTTATCTAAAAAAATGTAAAAAACAAAAAGTTATTACCGATTACTTTTCAGCTCGAAATTGATTTTCCTTTTATTTATGTTAATTATTTTAAAAAATTAAGTTTTATATCATTATCAATAAAAAATTCTATTATTATTATGTTGACAATGTGTAATTGATTTAACAAAATTCCTATTTCACATTTGCTTAATGTAGATGTCATGATCGGTTATGACGACGATCGGCTATAGCGACCAAATGTGCCTGGTCCATTGAAGGTCGTTATAAACGATATCCAGTGTACAATATTTTTAAAGAAACTTTGTCGATCCAGGCTTCAACATCCTTACAAATACAACTAATATGACGTGATAGGATGGTAAAACAGAAAATCAAATCGTGAGGGGATGCTTATCGGGCGACACTCGATCGACGCAAATGATTAGCGCTTTGCAAGAAGAAATATGGGCGTAAAAAATATATTGCACCTTTCAAAAATTTATATCAGCGCTATCATAAGTGTTACAGATGTGCGGTTAATTGCAAAAGTTAGTTAATCAATCATTTAAAATTTGAACCAAACGCATTTTACGCAGATTTACGTTTTATCTGTTATTGTTTGATGTACTTTAAGTAAGAAAATTATTTTAGAAAAAGATTATTCACTTTTTTGTGAAAGAAAGAGTAAATCAATTTATCCAGTCTCTAATGATATTCGATCTACCAATTATAGGATCGTTCTGCGTTCACTAACCAATGAGTTATCGAGGCTATTTTACATTCGAAACCTCATTTGGATATTAGTTGATTTCTTTGAAATTACCATTATAGCATGACAAAAATGAAAAATGGAACATTCTGTTCCAGATATTTCACTAAATTTTTATTAAATCATGTATTGTCGCCAAAGTTAATAGGTTAATTGAATGTTAGTGAATATTTTATTAGGAAAGTTCATTTAAAAAAAGTTAAATAAAATTTGATACCAAAAGCAATTACTAGATTACCTTACTAATTTATGTATAACTACAATTTTTAATGAGGAATAACAGTTTTTAGAAACTGAATTTTCATAAATGTTCGAAAGAAAGTGCGGGACTCGAGTAGTGAACTATTCAAATACGCATACCCGCACTTGTCATCTGTCATCATACTTCTGTTAAACTTGAATTCTTATGATGAATATGAATATAGAGAATACATTGTTTAAAAAGTATAAGTCAAAAGTATAATTCCATTTTTCATTACATAAAAACACTTTCCGATAATACGACCATTCCAGTTCATTCACATGACAAAACAAATTTATACAAAATATTCATGACATCCATATATTCCCTTTTAATCCCTTTAATTCCGAAAGCTATGGTTTGTTTTTGGTGAAGTTTTCTCGAACGAGAGTCGGCATCATCCGACGACGTTGGCATCAGATCTCGCGGCGCCGCGGTGTCCATTACAGAGGCAGATATGACCTTCAAACTGTTCAAACTACGGCGCGATATTGCAGCTATACTACAGAATTTTCAGAGACCCAAAAACATCCTATGACGTTATAATTTTGAAGCTTATCATGTCTCAGTTTTATATTTACATAGATAAACTTTACCTATCGAACTAAGTTACATTTTGTATTTTTTAAAATATCCTTATTTGAATCATATTTCTTATTACTTTTATGGATAAATATATTCCTTTGATAAAAATTCCTTAGCTTTGTACTTTTCAAAAGAACAAAGTTTTTAAGTCCTTTTATCTTGAAATATCGATATAGGTCGAGGCTTCCAGAATTTCTTCATAAAATCGTCAAAAAATTCTATTAATTTGAATGGAAATGTAAAAAGAAGGTGTCCCAGATATTTCCCGATCTCTTTCTGTACTATGTTTCTCTATACCTAAAGTTTTCTCAATTGATAAGTTATAAATCAAGATGCTTTCTCGTAATATATGTCTCCGCTAGGTTTCTATTTGAAATTACAGTAATTTATAGGAGTCTTGTACAAAAACTTGGCAGAAATCGATCCAAAAAGGAGACGAATAGAAGAAATGGAGAGATATACAACGTCCTCATTGTTAATTCAAATCCAAGGGTTCGATGGATATTTCGAAAAAGCGGTTTCCTATAAGAAGTAGGAAAGGAATTAAAAAATTGAGATATATTGTTACTGAGTGTGCAATGAGATAGATGATTAGAGAAATTATTTCTAATACTAAATTACAGGTATGAAAAAATTATGTTCAGAACCGGCGAAGTACACAAGAGACTCGGCAGAGGTCTACGTTGGAGTGATAAAAATGAGATTTCATAAATTGTAATTGGGAGCTTTGTGAATATGATGAAAATGTAGTGGCAGGCGGTCCATCTAAACAAGTACAATAATAGTAAATTATGTTACTAGGAGTAGAAGGCTATCATAATTGTTAAGTTCAGATTCTTGCACTGCCGAGGCTATGCAAACTGGGCAAAATATATAATGGGTCTTCTGATCCAAGTGACATATACTATTTTTTCTTCAAGCGTAAAAATAATACATTGAAATTCTTCTTCTTGAAATATTTTCACAATACACTTTTAAAAACTGATAAACTTCAAATGACAGTTTCTACCTACTTGGTTACAACACCCATAGTAAGACTTGCAATTGTTTCTCATTATTTTGTTACTAGCACAATAATGAGCGTTCATTATTTTAATAGTAAAAGAATAGGTTATTTCTGCGATCTGTATTGCCTAAAATAATATAGATTATTATTATACGCTCGAAGAAAACAAATTTCGCTCATATATAACACAACCACGATATAAAATACTCAAATTTTTCATATACCTCTAATGGATTTCAAGTATGTATGTTTGGAATCTATTTCCTTGAGCCTCAAAACTTTGGATTAATTTGAAATTTTGAAAACATATTAAAAACATAAAAATAGAATAATTCCAAGAAACTATGACAATACGCAAGTTCAATAATTTTGTTTCATAGCTCATCTCTCGATTAAAAATTGTCATTTTAAGGGTATATCAATTACAATTTATCTGTGCGATCAGTGTTAACATTATTGAAAGTTGGGTTTTTTGACAACAAGAGACCTTTTCGGAAACTATGATCCGAGGTCAAGTAGATCATCTATCAGCTGATTGTTGATCCTATCTAAGAACCAGAACGTGTTCAATTGTCGGCAGAAATTTCTGATTCGGAACATGAGTGCAATCTTGATTTTTTCTACTTTTTTGTGTGTTCATTCTTCCATGATTTTAATTTAGTTGTATAATAGATTCTTGATATTTAAAAATTTTTATCGAGTAGTTAAAATTGATTTATCCACTCATACATATTTTGCACCTAAGTTATCCACAAATAAGCTATTTTTATGTGAAGTATAAACACCGCAAACCTCAGCAATTTCATTGCTCGTAAGAATCGTAGACAGCTATTTCTGGGGAAGACATAATTTTTAAAGTATAAAAAAAATACTAAAGGAACAACCCGTCAGCTAATAGAATTCACCCTGTCTGTAAGGGTATAAAGGATCATATCATATGGCTACGATCGAATAAACACGATCATTTTCCGAACAACAATGAAAGTGATACGTGTTAGTTTGAGAACATTCAGATCATTATCGGGTTAACCTGATCATAGTTTCCAAAAATGCCTACAATAGCTTTTATCAGTTGTTTGAATCGTAAGATAGTTATCTCTTATGTCGCTTCCAGACTATCTTAATGTTTCTCCTAGTGGTTCTCGACACGAGTGTTGGCAAATGAAGGCGACAGCAGTGAAAATCATCGACTCTCTCAATTTATTCTACTCTAAGTCTACTAGACAATGGACGTGATTAGAGAGATTGGTTTGATACTTTAAGTGTATACTAACATTATATGGTCTTGCGTTTATATCACTTAACTGAAAAAAAGAGAACATGGATGACGTGAATGTACCGTAATAAGACCAATAGGATATTTGAGCTTTGGCAAAAAAAGGTTAGCATAGCATTGTAACACTAATACTGGCGTAATAAATGAAGGAACGCGACCTTCACAGATAAGTCACGTTATGGATTGTTTTTGGACAGTAGACAAAAAATAATGACGCATCATCGACCTGTCCAAAGAAACCACCTCTTTCTAAAAAGTGAACTGATGATGTGGATTGGAATTAGTTTATTCTTGTTGATGTAAAATGGATAATTAAGGTTTTCTTCATCTACCGTTTTCATCTAGATGACAAGATTTAAATCCCATAGATAATTCCTGTTATCAGTTACGAAAAGCTATTGAAAACCACATTCCATTGCCAGACATCATACAACTTAGTCGAAATATGTCAAGAAGATGTGGTGCTGTGATACATGCTAATGGTAGAATATCAACAGTTGCTGAAATATCTATTTTGAATGGTTTTCATGATATTTTTTTTATTTACTTATTTTATATTAGCACTTTATGTATTTGAAAGATTCTAGAATAAGAATAAAAGATTTCATGATTATTTTAGTATGCAACAGTAACCAAATAAAACCTCCACTTATTGCTTTTACAAACAAATTTCATAATATACTTGTCATTACAATGGCTGTTTATTTCCTGTGTTCAAAGTCCCTTCTAAAACTAGAACTTTTGAATACGTTCTTTCAATTTGAGTCCATGTAGGCAACAAGATTTCAATTTAAGCTTCTACCTCTACCACATTATGAGTATCTATTTGTTTGAGATTCCGAGAGTTCGAGTTTTTGGATGTCTGAGGCATTTACACTTTGTTGGTGAGTTCGCTACTTCAAGTGTGTGATTGTTTGAGTAATGCAAAGTTTGAGTATTGCGTTATTCACCACCTATATAAAAGTTTACGTATATATATATATATATATATATATATATATATATATATATATATATATATATATATATATATACGTAAACTTTTCTTAAAGATTTCACTAATTTATAGATTTGTTATGATATTTTCCACCTTGTTTTCAAATTTGGACTCAATAAAAAGCTTGTGGCATGCAAATTGATATTAATTGTTCGGCTCATACCAGTATAAACTGTTTATGCTTTAATTGAGGCGAAATATCTCTAACAGATGAAGTTTTTTGAGCTCGAGATCTAAGGTTACATTATTAAGTTAAGCTTGACATTAATATCAAACTGCGTAATTAAATATTTTCTTAATATTGAGTATTATACGTGAATAAATCATATTATACACTATATATCCTATTATCTATAGCAAACGCATTAGATGGCATTATATTTTTGTAAATTTCCATTTTCTACATTATTATGTCTAATTTTAAAGGATTTTCCAGTGGCTGTTTATTGAGTCTAAGCTTTAATAGAACTGGGCATTAATTACGAAGTCGTTTTATTGTTGTAAAACAAATGAATTGAATAGGTGCTTTTCGCTTTTCATAGATACATTGTTTTAATTATACATACGAATACATACTATAATTCTAAAGTCCAGGCGACTATCTCCCAAGTTAACTCAAAACCAGGAGTGGTGAGTATGTTAGTGTCAACAGTTTCTTGATGGTAAGCGTATTAATTTTATTAAGTTTATTTTCTGAGACCTAAAATCAAGAAGATTTAAAAACATAAACCTATCAAAAAGTCTAATAAATTAAAAATTAAAGAAATTTATATATATATATATATATATATATATATATATATATATATGTTATATACATGGTTTGAATTTTTTTACTTATCTCTCCACTTATATTCTAGTCTTCCTGATGATGGGAAGAACACTTCACGAAAGTTTGGAGTTATAGTTTAATTAGGAGTCCTTACAAACCTTGTTACAAACTTCAATTTATATACTATATTTTCAGAACAATTACTCAGTTTTTTATAATTTCCCTGAAGATTGAGATGAATAAATTTTCTCTTCTCAAATTTTATTTGCATACATTTTTTCTCAAATATTTGCATTCGAAAATTCTAGCTAACAAATATGTTAACAATGAACAATAAATATTCAGAGCTTAATAGCTCGTTTCACATTTGCCTAACATTTTCCATAGCAAAGTTGTCGTAACAGTTCAAGTAATGAAATACTTTAATCGATTTGAACAAATAAAGCAAATAAACTGTTCCTTTGCGTAACGTTCAAGTAAAACGAGGTGACTGAATTTTCAATTAGTTGATCAGTTATAAGCAAATTCTTCGAAACACAAGAAAATATTGGAAATTAACTATAAGTGGTGGATTACAGTATTCAATTCTAAACAATTAAGGAACCCCATCAACACACATCACAAAGTAAAATTTGTATAATTGAATTTGAAAGAATTTCTGCTTTTGAACTTTGGCAACAATATATGTTATTTAATAGACTCAAAGGTATGGGAGTAATATTGAGTCCTGAAGTGTTTTATGTCGTTAGCAAGCGCATAATTTGAATTTTATTTGCTGGGATTTGTTTACAAACACTTTGGATGGGAATTATGTTTTATCAAAACGTAAAACAATATTTTTTCTCACAAAAAATATAAAATGCTCATCAAACAATTCCAATAAATGCAATAAACAATAATACAAAAGTCCTCTTCTTTGCTAAACTATTAGTTAATACCATAAAATAACTGATGAATTCGATTCTTGCTATTTATTAAAACGTTTTAGTTCCCTATCCCTTAATTACTAGTTTGTATGATTATTTCTTTGTGAATCACTGAGTTGGGTGAATGATTCAGTGATAAGTGAGCACGTACACATACACATACACATACACATACACATTCACATACACATACACATACACATACACATACACATACACATACACATACACATTCACATACACATACACATACACATACACATACACATACACATACACATACACATACACATTCACATTCACATACACATACACATACACATTCAGATACACATACACATACACATACACATACACATACACATACACATACACATACACATACACATACACATACACATACACATACACACACACATACACATACACATACACATACACATACACATACACATACACATACACATACACATACACATACACATACACATACACATACACATACACATACACATACACATACACATACACATACACATACACATACACATGCACATACACATACACATACACATACACATACACATACACATACACATACACATACACATACACATACACATACACATACACATACACATACACATACACATACACATACATATACACATACACATACACATACACATACATGGCTGAATCGGAGTTATGGCGAGGTCAACTATTATCTGACGCAGATGTTGTCAGGACATGGATGCTTTCGGACATATCTTCACCGCTTCAATCATGATGATTCACCGGAGTGCCTGTCCTGCTCAGGAATCAATGAAGACGCAGAGCACGTTTTCTTTGACTGCCCACGATTCTATCCACAACGAGATGAGCTGGAGACGATCCTAAAGAAGAGAATCCACCCAGAGACAATAGTAGAAGAAATGCTGTCATCAGAAGCTGCCAGGAACGCTATCAATTCGTTTGTCACGGAAGTCCTTACGGAACTGCGTTCCATTGAAAGAAGAAGAGCGAATGACGTCCACTAGAAGAAAGAAGATATAAAATCTTAGCTACCTCAAGGAAGAGTAGCAACTAATTCCTCCCTCTGCGATGTAATGCCTAAAAAGCGGGTTCGCGGGGGATGAGAGGATAGAAGATAAGAGGTTTAGGGTTTAGTGAGTAGGGGCACTAGCGCCGCAGAGTCGAGTCTCACATATCCACCTATGCCTGGAATCCGTAAAAAGGATTCCCCCCTCTTATAAAAAAAACACATACACATACACATTCACAAACGTTACTATAATTATATCGTTGTCTCTTTTTACGATTACTGTAGGTCTTGGAAACAATACTATCGATCTCATGTTATGTTTGATTTCTATTAATAAAAGAGCACACGCGCGCGCGCGCGTGAGATGGCCACCACCCCCTGCCATTCCGACAATTCTTCATCCTCTACGAGTCACAATTCTGCGCGAAGAGTCCTTCCTCTTCCCTAAGTGCTCTGTGAGATTCGGGAGGTTTTTTTCTTTTTATTAAGAGTTACCCTGTTGGATAACATCCTTCTTGCCTTCTTTACAGCTGCCCCCGATGTATAACTTGGCCCTTGCTTATAGTAAGGTACGGAGTACCGTGTAGGAGGGTGTCCTCTTGTGCGTTGTCTCTTTGGTTTTTTTATATTTGTTTGTTGACGTGTGATTTTGTCTTGTGTATTTATTAAAAGTTTTTCACTAACATTACTCAACGTGTTTTACCTTGCCTGCTGGGCTATGAATTATGAATGTCTGCATATTCTGCAATATACTCAATAGCTCAGGAGATCTTGCTGAAGCTGGTGTTTTCTTAGGAGCTAGTACGTGCTTTTTTGTTTAATCACACTTATCGTTGTGTGACATAGGTATCTCAGTTTTTTGTAAGACTGTTCTTGTGCGGGCTCTATTACTACAATGAATATGGGTAATAATTTTTGGGTGCTGTAAGTACTAAAGTACATATATCGTTTATATACAAATTTTATACACAAGCAGAAACTTCAAACAATTCTGAAAATCTATTATCTTGGAATGAATATGAATGAATGATCAATAAGGAATGAAGATTCATTCCTTATTGATCTCTCGAACTAATAACTTGTTTTATAACTAGATTGTTAATTTTTAAATAAATTTTTCTGGAATTAAACATAATTGATATAGTCAGAAGATTCTCACAAGTTTTAGAAATACGAAATGTATATTTCTACCAGTTTTTAGGGTGTAGGAATGTTTTTCACAAATTGAACGATTCGATAAGTGCGAATTTGAATTAACCCTTCCGTGGATCAACAACTAGAACAACTCTCCGGTAGATGAAAATAAGTGAAATCACAAAGGTCTAATAAATGGATTTGGTTACAGAAAAAATGTTTATTTTTTGGAAACCTTGATTCAGACGACGGGATCACAAATAACACAAAATCTATGGCAACAAAATCACGGAAATCTAATTAATGGAACAAACCTTCAAAATTCTCTTCATTAAAATCTCATTTATAATCACAATAATACTTAATATTATCCTTATCACTTTTTAAACACACAAGTGCCAATTTTTCACTCGAAATTAGTTTTCCCTATTTTCATTCCAATTCTTAATTCTAACTTTATCACCTTTTTTCTATAATCCTAGAAAAATTGAATATCAGAAAAACAACAAAGCTCACCATTAAAAGGAGCTTTTCAATTTCATCAGCATCAGTAAGGAAAAATGATTATTTCTTGAGTTTAGTAGAAAATAGCCTTGATAACTGATATATATATGTCAATCAACAATTTCTTAATAATACAACTTGCGCCGATGCTATTCGAACTTAATCAAAACTATGAAATATTGATGTATAATCAAAGATGGAGACGTTAACATCAACTATGACCAACTTAGTATTATTTATTCTTTCCGAAAATCAAAAAATATAATATATAATATATAAATATATAAATATATATGTATATATATATATATATATATATATATATATATATATATATATATATAGGAAATGTGAATTAACATTAATATAATCAGATGTGAGAAAAATTTAGTAGTTGAGTAGAACTAATTAGATGCAAATAAACTTTTGTTAACCATGAAACCGGATAGATTATGATCTCAACCATAATGCAAACATTGGGATTTTGTGAATCCACTCCATCATTAGAAAGTCCCATAACTCGTAAGGGAATATGGATGATTCCGATTGTAGGCGATAATCTTATCTCAAGAACATCGTCTTGAATGTTAACAAGTGAAACTTCCAGAAAGCTTTCTGTCTCTCTCAAAACTAATTACCGAAAACATTATCATGATAAAAGCTTCTACCGTGGAACTATTTGTCACGGAACGGGATTTTGCAAACATCGTTGAGCTGTGTAATATTGGTATAGGAATAAAATTACTTGTAGTAGAACATATGAAATAAGATGAAATAAGAATTACGTACTTTGTTCTCCAAACATACTGATGGAAAGTATAATAAAATACAAATATATCTGATTATATATTGCATATTAGATATGAGATCAGAAAATTAAGTTATGAGACTATATATAAAAATCAATTTCCATAAAATTATCCACACTCAACACTATACCTTTTAAATTGATTTCTTGCCGCCCTAATATACCGACTCCAGCGATTCTTCCAGGTGTTTCTGGAAGTTTGAATGTTCTCAATCGATTCAAAATGCATTCTTTTCATAACAACTTTTATTATGTTGGAGAAAAAGAAGTCGTTTAACAACTACAAAGAATAGAAGATTGTTGTTGTGCTCAGGTGGAATGAACTCTTTATTGAACACCTCCCGCCTGTCAAACCGCCCTTCCGCCTAGTCAATAGATCACAAAAGATCTTAATTACGTCGTGTATTGTATTTTATTTCATATTATATAGTATTTATATTATACCAAGGCCATTCTTCATCCTATAGGAAAATTCCTCTATCCCATCAAAAACAAATCACAATGAACTTCTATCTCTCCCTCTGCTGTCAAAAAAGGAGATGGCTCATTTACACTTTCGACTTGCTGCTTTTATTGATCTTGAAATATTTGGTGATAGCAACTTTCGAATCTGAAGTTTTAGTCGCAGAATCGCACAAATTCTATTGAAATTTGATGGCGGCGGGTTGCTGAAGATTTCGTTATTTTGAGAAGCACAATTAATACACATTTACGAAAACACACAATATCTCCACGTAGAAGTTTGAGTAGTATTCATTAATCTACAAAGAAATCCGTAGTTTTATGGAATTCATTTCACCAACATCAAAAAATCCCTCCCTTGATAAACTCAATATCACATCATATCAATTGAGAAATATAACCGTTTTCCACATACTTTGCTTGATATATTAATTAAGCAATTTTCTCATATTAAACATCATTTTCATACACTTAACACAAAGCTGCACAAATATTATATTAGTTTCTCTGAAATTGCTGGATTTTATACTTGGCTAAAAATAGTAAATTGCGAACAAAAGCTCCACACTTTTAAAACTTTTGAGTATCATAAAGCTATAGTTGTAGAGAGTAGTGCTCTCGGAACGGCAACAAAACCGTATGATTTTTTTTTGTAATAAACTAAGCTTTTGTATAGTGGTTACATGAATGGTAGGTGCTAGACAAGTATTTCGCTACGGCAAGTAACAAAAAAGATTTATTATTACGTTTAAATTTTTGTATCAGTAGGATCACATCTGTTTAGAGCAGCTCTAAAGTTTATTTAGTAATAGTAAACTACTATAAAAGTGCCCAACGTTGCCTATAGTTTCCAAGAGTAGAATGTTAAGGAGTTAAGGTATTGAAAACATTTTTAGATTCTTTTGGAGTCATAAAACGCTACCGACAGAATATATAATCGGGAATTGTCGTGCAAAATGATTTTGATGCTATTCCTTTCATATGTTTTGCCACTTTTTCGGCCAATGTAGCAACTAATAGGGTCGGTTTTTTTGACGTATCATTGTAGCAGTGTTATATAATGTTAGTTGTTCAAAAAACGGTGTTATGTGATGTGTATTTTTCTTGAGGGCTATTTTTGTTAGTACATGATGAACAAGGTGGACTAAAGTTTGAAGTTGGTAACGGAAAAATATCGTAAACATTTCTTTAAAAAAGAGAGACAGAAATGCTTCATTCTTTAAAAACATATAAAATGCTAAGAGTTAAATATAAAAGTCGTTAACAGCGTAGAAAGTACTTTCAGGTAAATATATACCTTCAAATTCTTGCGATTTGATTTCAAGTGGTCAATGATTGTACATTTTTTTTTCGCATTTTAAAGTATTGAGCCTTCTACCATGTTATATGAAAAAGGTAGATAAAAATCGTGTTCCGCTTTCAAATGGGATTGTAGATTTGCTAGGTAAGGGAGAAGGGAAGGGTATATGGGAGGTGCGACTCAAAAAGGCATAATAAACTGTTGTGGAGGTAGATAAGATCCTTGGAAACTAATCTTAGCGTCAAATAGGCAGAACTTCATCTTTTAGATAACTCCCATTTCAAAAAATTAACGTATTTTTATATGACAAAACTTTGGTTTTATAAACGTTAAGACAGATTAGAATCGCAACATGATTTGAGGGTGATTAGGTCGATAGGTAAGGTCCTATGAAGTGCTTTAAGAGAAACTAGTATCTTTCGCAAAAAGACATATTTTACCGCGAGAGGTGTCTCCCCGAGACCGTAGTACTGCAATTTGTTAATTAAAATATGATTTACACAATTGAAAGCTTAAGAAAAATTACAGAGAGTTGTTGACCACTGTTGGTTGTGTAGGCTGGTGTAAACATTATATAGGAGGGAGAATAGAGCATTTTTTACTCATACATCCAAATTGGTGAGTAGTTAGTATTTTATATTTAAACTGAAATGATAAAAGCCTTTTTTCCTTTTTTTGAAAGTGCTATTTTAAAACGAAATGTTTTAATGAAGGGGTAAGATGATTTCATGTGCATTCCGGGAGACTCGAAAACACTTTTAATATAAGCCCATCAGTAAATTCACAGTAACATCAGGGAGATAAGAAAGCGGATCATGAGAAGAAGATATAAAATTCGTTAAAATGTGAGAAAAAATCATCAATATAATCAGCAATAACCAATTAGGTGGATACCCGTACTGGATTGAAGTTAGGTCTCTCTCGGTCGCACGTAAACTGCGCGTGTATGTGTGTACTATACATAACATCTTGGCATTGGAAGCTATTTTGGTTAATAATGTTCATGAATATCTTCATGAAATTCGAATACACAATATTATTGGTATTATTTGTGTTGTTTAAATAATAATCTTTTGTCTAATGAACTATATCACGATGTTTTGATTAGCCACAAAAAGATATTATTCACTTTAGTAGGTCTATCACGATTTCTTAAATTATTTCAAGTGTTTATGCTTCGCATAAAACTATCAGGCAATTTGACAGTTACTTGGTGATTATTTCTGCATCCAACCCTGACGATCATCACTATATTTTCTGAATAAAAGATGTAAATCGTATTTATTGTATTATTTTCTGGTAAGCAATTTGGAGTTATTGATTTTCCAAGTTCAATGTCGTTGCTGTCCTAGTTATGGAATCATGCCAAATATTAAATGATGGGTGTGAAAAGTTAAATTGTGGATTTTAACCTTGCTTGGACATGCAAATGATAACATGGAAAATCTCGTCTATTATTACGCTTATGACGAAACAGAATGTATTTCGAACAACATGTAGTCACGCCATCCATTTTTAATCTTGAAGCGGTCGAATATCATTAGAAAAAATTATTTCAAATGCTAATTCGTTCCAAAAGTTTTCTTTAATAATTGCAAAATGCTCATCAGTAATCACTTTCTCTAGCATATAATTGTGAAATATTATCAGGAAAATGTCAATAAAGAGGAAGAAAGCAGTGAAAGAATTATCTTTGTTCTATTTAAGAATTCTCTGCTAATGTTTCACATTACAATATAAAAAACATTTTTTTTCATAGTTCACATTATTTTCCTTTGGTACATTAACAAATTTTGAATTTGAGTTCCAGAGTTGATATACCTTCAAATATCATCAGAGTTCAAACATTTTTTCATTATAAATTGACACGCCATAATTATTCTACAAAAGCCTATTTTTTATATGTCTTCCAAATGAGATTGTATTTGGAGTTTTGGAGTGTTTTGTGATATTTTTAAGCCAGATAAAAATGATCTTCAAGGTAAAAATCATACGATTATACAGGAACTTGAAAACGAGACATTCAATTCATTTTGGTAACTATATTATGTAGAATCTCCGTTTGTATGTGGAGTGGAAGTGGAAAAAAAATTTCTATTATTTTCTTGGTGTTTCAATACTAATATCAAAATATTTGAAGGTTAGTCATTCTTCATGGGGTATATCTATTAGCACAGATAATGTTGGTTTTCACGAAATAATACTTTTTGATGGCGATTTCATTTGGTAAGTTGAATGATATAACAATTAAAATACTAATAAGACCTAAATATTATTTCAATTGATAATCACAGTAGTAGGAAGATATGGTAACTCATCGGATACAGGATACTGCAAAAAACGATAATTGTTTGCACGTCATAAACATGAATTTCTACAGAATACTTCTGTCTTAAAAGTGAAGGCGAAGAACCTGTAGTTTTGTCAATAGTTCTGTCCTTTGTCACGAAAAAAGAAAGAGAAAAATAGATGCTTGTGAGTTTTTAGTAGGTAGTGATTAGAGAATATGGATGATCTTAATGTAGGATTTTTTCTTCTGCCGAGCTTGATTTGGACATAAGAAGAGTTTACTAAGCTAGAGAAAAACCTCAAAAAACCAGTAAAACCAACTAGTGGTTAAGTGGGGGTTTGGGGATATATGTCTCATGGCGAAATGAGAATCGACAAGGATGGAAAAATGGAAAATCTGCTATCAACTAGACCCATGTTATTAAAAAACATGCAGTCGTAATGCATGTTTGCATGCATGCAGAAGATAGAAAAACGTAAGTAATTCAGACCAATAAGTGACAGAAAATTGATATAATATTAGTATACACTTAATCAATTTTTCATTTGGTTAGAGAGAAGTTTTTTCTCAATAAACAATTTGAAATTTTATTCCAACACTTCAATGTAAATCATCATTGGTGGATTCCAATAACAATATTCTTCCTAAATAATGTCAAATATTTATTGTACAAACTTATCAAGAATTCATGAGCATCCTTTTTGTCACTATGATACATCTTCTAATCATCTGAAATTTTCAAATTAAATTTTAAGGAGATTCTATAATAATTTGATACAGAATTCAGAAGTTTGATTGAAATTATGAATCACGTATTATCGTCATTGAAATATATGTATATCCATAAAATACATATAAAATACGTACGTACTAAATGTTGTTTTAGATTTATATCATTAATAAACGTCAAGCGTGGTTACTACCATGTCTGTGTACAAGCAACGTTCTAAAAAATCCAAAAACATTCAAAAGAGGAATAATTTATACATTAACTCCATGCTGGTATACAACTCAGTTGGTTGAAATTAATGTTTCAGCGCCAGTGATTAGTTTGGAAAATATGCAGTCTATTAACAAGCTTTTTCTACGTGAAAAAGCAGATCATGTTTAATCAAGCGTATAAATACTTGTGAAGCCAATTTGTTTAATACGTATGCTAAATAAAGTGAAAATTATTGTTTTATATGGCGGTTTATCACTGATTCGAATATAGTAATTGCAAAGCATTGTTTTAAATTAGGTTGTTTTCTGCATCGAATCATTTGAACTTCATGCTATAATTCACTGATGATACAGTTCCCGAAAATATTTTAATTGTGAGCTAGGATAAAAAATTTATTAGATTTTGGTGTTATATAGGAAATTAACATTACCACTTGTATACAAAAGCAAAATTCATAAAGTCTGCGATCTATTCAAATTTAGAAACCTTCCTAATCATATTTTGGAATAGCTGTCTTATGATAAAATACATCTTCAAATTGAAAGAGATTCAAAATCTTCTTGAATGATATGATAAAAATTTGACGTTTATAACTTTCTCCTATGCCTTACTTTATCTTTCATTGGCATTGATGCGAATTTTCTAAACAGTTGTTTTATTAGGTCTCCATATTTGGTCGCCGTAGGTGAAGACTAATAATATATACTGCTTGACTAATTTGTTTTAAAATATTGAATCATTTTTACCATTTGTGAGTCATAAATTAATCCCAGGTACCTAAGCTAGTCTATTACGTCGATTCATCACTGCAGCTCGATTTTATTTATTATATTTATTATTATGCGAAAGACTTATGCACTCCTCAGCTTAGAGCCGGTATTATTTACCTATCCCGCATACAAAGTATCAAAAGGATTAGGCTCGGTTCACATAATGAACTTGCATACTGTGTGGCAAGTATTCAATATTAGAGCCTTCTGGATGTCGGCGAAGGTCTTTTTGGCCATGCTATCGCGCAGGGTCTTAGGCACGACGCCAGTTGCTGACATAATAACTGGGACTATTTCTACATTTTGCGAGATCCGCGTATTTGGCCAGTTTCTCCTTGTGTTTGCTGAGAACGTTATGAGTGTTCGGTATAGCTACATCGACAAGAAGGAGTGAATTGACTCTTCTATTAACCACTACGATGTCAGGTCTGTTATTCGTCACCTGTCTATTGGTGATAATGGACCTATTGTAGTAGAGTCTAAAATTGTCATTTTCGAGCACCTTCTGCGGCTGGTACTTGTAATATGGTGTATACGTATTGAGAAAACCGAACTTGTTGGTCAGTTTCTGGTGGATTATGTTGCGCACTTGGTTATGCCGGTGTAGATAGTCGGTATTAGCTAACACACTACAAGCAAATGGTATGTGTTGGATGGTCTCTGATGTTTGTTGGCAGTTTCTGCATTTGTTAGATTGAGTGTTTGGATCCTTAATAATATTTTTCTTGTAGTTATTGGTGTTAATAACTTGATCCTGGATAGCCCTCATGAAGCCTTCAGTCTCTGGAAGGAGATTGTCGCTAGTAAGCCATCTGTTTGAAGCTTCCTTGTCAACATGCGGTTGGTTGAGGTTATGATGATGTCTACCGCATAGTGCCTTTCGTGACCACTGTTCCAGCTTCTCGGTGTCCAATACTATATTTAAGTCCGATTCTGGCGATGCGAGGTTGAGAGGTGAATAATTCTTATCCGCTTTGGATATAATCCGGTGCAGAGTTGAGACTTCCGATTTAATATGAAAGCGCTCACGTAGTAGTTTCATTACTTGATATCTCCGTTGGGAAATTGCACATCTCCGTTATTATTATTATTATTATTATTATTATTATTATTATTATTATTATTATTATTATTATTATTATTATTATTATTATTATTATTATTATTATTATTATTATTATTATTATTATTATTATTATTATTATTATTATTATTATTATTATATTATTATTATTATTATTATTATTATTATTATTATTATTATTATTATTATTATTATTATTATTATTATTATTATTATTATTATTATTATTATTATTATTATTATTATTATTATTATTATTATTATTATTATTATTATTATTATTATTATTATTATTATTATTATTATTATTATTATTATTATTATTATTATTATTATTATTATTATTATTATTATTATTATTATTATTATTATTATTATTATTATTATTATTATTATTATTATTATTATTATTATTATTATTATTATTATTATTATTATTATTATTATTATTATTATTATTATTATTATTATTATTATTATTATTATTATTATTATTATTATTATTATTATTATTATTATTATTATTATTATTATTATTATTATTATTATTATTATTATTGTTATTATTATTATTATTATTATTATTATTATTATTATTATTATTATTATTATTATTATTATTATTATTATTATTATTATTATTATTATTATTATTATTATTATTATTATTATTATTATATTTTCCCAGTTGTCCCAAGGTTAGATATATACTTGTTCAACCATTGTCTACTCTGAATTTATTGCAGTGTCTTGGCTGTATTCGTTGTAATTTGTGTTCCATATAATTAATAAATGGGCATACTTTTTTGCTTCTGCATTTAGTTTGCTAAGCATAATCGTAACCAACATCTTAGAGTCTACGCATAAAATCGACGGCACGTTTCAATACCTCGTTTTTCCAGTGTAGTTTTTTGAAAGCATTTTATACAGCGATTGGAGGGAACAAAATTGTTCTTTCTGTTTAGTGAACATATAGACGATCATGTTGTTCTATCCATTGTTTGATGAATATTTTGTGAAAAAATACAAGAAATAATTTTCATGATTGAAAGATAATTGTCCATACTGAATATCTCTATGTTCTGTTCAGGTCTAATTTTATTATATTTTATTTATATTATTTTGTTTTTGTGAGAGTGTAAATAGTATTATGGATTGTTTCCAGAGGCTGGAAATTATTTTTCATATTATTTATTTATATTTCATGTAAAAATCTGGAGACTATTAAAAAGTAATATATCCCTTACATGTCAATGATGTTAATAGGGATTAAATTTTAGACTTGCCTTCTAAGCATGTTTCTAATGGATGTTGATTATAATTGAAGACAAGTATTTAGCCAGAATTCATTATAAGCGATACCTGGGGAGTCCTATATTATAAGTGTAAGTACATGGCCTGACTTAGAGACTCAATGCATAAAGTATATGTTTAATTTGTGTTTGGTAGCCATTACTATTGAACGTTATCAACGAATTTGTGAAAATAAAGGAAATTGGTGATATTCATGCGATACAATAAATTTATTCAAATGTATCAGCCCAACCAATATTAAAACTGTATTATAGTTTGTCTATAACTGCTCCTTCGTTTACAGTAGTCGAATATTGGGTATTAGAGATCATAGAAGCTGCAACTCTAGATATGTATAATCTCCGGCTGAAAATGCGTTGATAATACTAAATGAGACACCCTTTACTGCAATTTTGTTATTCATCTACCTATAGTTAGTGGTAACGTTAGTTTAACCTCATCACAAGTAAATGCGACCCATAAGGTACATAAAACAAGCTACAAAAACAAAAGTGCATAATTGCAACTGAACCCAGTCGTGGGAGCTGTACAACTATTCTCTAGAGTGCTATTAAATGCTATCACCAACGCTACTCTAATTCAATTCTAATGGCGCAGTCAAGCAAGAAATAATTTAACACGGTTTAAGTGAGCCTGTATCTTTCCTACTGTGATTAAAGGTAACCACTTGTAATATTCTCATGCAAATTAAGTGTTGCTCTGAATATTACTGTTAACCCTTATCTTGAGGATATAATGAAGTTGGAGATGTACTACAAAAGACAATAGCTAAAGTTATAGTATATTATATAGGGTCTATCAAACCTAACATCCCGATTTCCGTGAATTTCTTAAACGGAAATCAGCAGTTAGAAGTTTTGTTATAGTTAATAGACTTTGACGATATTTATAAACATTTTACAAACTTATAAACGTTCCGATTGCTCCTTTTTGTTAAGTACTAATTTGTAAAGTCAAGTGAAAAAAAAGATGAAACCATTTTTTGCTCTACAGTTTAGTTTTATATCCAATTTGGAGCAGTTTAAACTAGATCGGATTTAATATTTGTATAATTCACAATAGAATCCACTTATTATGTTATCACAGTGTTGATTGAGTTAAAACAAATAAACAAATGCATTATACGTTAACCCAAAGATTTTCCAACTCAAAATTAAAAATACCATATAATAGAAAGCTGTTTCATTTCATCGTGGAAATTAACACAATAAAAAATAGGAAAATTCCAAGGCTTGCTCTAATTGGTAAGCTGTATCCATTCGACAATGTCCTTTTGACCTAGTTATATTCACTCGACCAAAATTGAGCTAAAAAGAGATTAGGAGACTATGAGGTTGACAAATATAAATCACATTATATTCGGTTCTAAATTATTTCGGATAGTTCGATTCTTTATTCTGCAAGTACATCAATTTATGAATTATCATTGATACTCTAAACCAGCGGTTCTCAAACTTTTTTAGTGACGGAACCCTTTTGGAAAGCGAAATACTTGACGGAACCCTACAATAAAACAATAGTCTCTAAAAGTATATTCTTTATTAATAAGCATAATAAACGTAGAATGTAACATATACTTATTACTTACTTACATAACAAGTATAATAATAGAAATAGAAGATATTAAAAAAGAAAAAAAAATAACTAATGGGAGGTATGAAACTGTTTTTTATTTTTCATTAATTGGTTGATATCAGGTTTGATAGAAGACAGTTGAAGTCTCATATCAGGTTCGGCGTCCAGTCTATTCCGGTATTTTGTTTCCGTGGCTGCATAGTTTGAGAATCCTGTTTCGCACAAATATGTTGTTCGAAATGGAAGAATAATATTCAGAGCCATTTTGGCAAGCATTGGGTATTCATCACGGATTCTGCACCAATAATCGTTGAGAGATGTCGTTTTGAACAATGACTCCATACTTGTATCTGATGACATTTCTAAAAGAGATTCATATATCTCATTTGACATACTTTCGGGCTTTTGCAAGGTGGGTAAAAAAGGATTATGAATCCATGAATTCAGTTTCAATTTTGTATTCTGTTCTTCGAGAAAATACTTCTCAAAAGATGCGCGCATCGAAGAGAGATATTGGACCAATTCTTCAAATACATCATCTTGAAACATTTCTGAGTCGTTATCGCTAACAAACTCACTGAGTAACGTAAAGCTTTCTATTTCTCTCTTACTAACGCAAATAATCCAAAAATCTAATTTTCTTTTAAAGGCAGTTATTTTGTTACAGGCCTGGAACACTGTTGTCTGTTTACCTTGCAATGATAAATTTAATTCGTTCAGTTTTTGAAAGATATCCGCCATGAAAGACAGTCGGAACAACCAAGTTTTATTATACAAACGGTCTTTCAAATTAAAAAAAGTATCTGAAAGAAACATTTGTAACTCGGCTTTAAGTTCAAATAGCCTTGTTAAAGTTTTACCCCGAGACAGCCATCGCACTTCTGTATGGAGCAGCAGTGTTTTATGTTTGCTACCATAATATTCACACAATGAGAACAATCGGGATTGTAGTGGTCGTGATTTGATAAAATTAATAATTTTTACCTCTTCATCCATTACTAATTTTAGGTTTAACGGCATTTGCTTCATTGCTAGTGTTTGTCTATGCAGGAGACAATGACTGGAACCACAATTAGGTGCTTTTTTTGTATTCGTGACACGACTCCTGCTGAACCCCAAGGTTCCGCGGAACACACTTTGAGTATGGCGGCTCTAAACAAATAACTACGAACTAACGAATGGAAAACTGCAAACCTTTCAAATGTAAGAGCTTTGGGAGGAATATAAAAAATGGATCGACAAACAACGGCTAGTTATTCCAAGAGATTATTAATCAATTGATCTAATATTTATCAAAATTTTTTTCAAGTAAGTTTCTGATCATTTTTAGGAAGATAGATTATAAATTTTATATTTAAAAATTTTATATTTAAATTATAAATTCCCAGCTTTCAGTGCACTAATTGTGATACTAATTGATTCCTCATATTCACAAAGTTTTACTCATTATCTAAATAAATAATAAATTTTTTTCTGTTCGTCCCAAATTTGACATATGTGTAACAAATACATACTGATAATTAGTTTTTGTCAAAAAACGTTTGAAAATTTCAACTTAATAAAGCTCACCTTATCTCAACAGGTGCTTTCTGACGCAGCAGAGCTCTGTAAGAAAGGTGGAACTTGGGTTTTACTGAGATATAAATATTTTGCGGATCTAGTGGTATCAAAGCTTCAAAGGAATTCAGCAATAGAAGGTATATCTGAAGTACTTTGATTTCCATATTACTTTTCATAATGATTTCATATCGAAGCATTTTCCTAAACCAAATAAAGTCTCCTGTTCAATTGAAGGCTGTCGTATTATTTTTCCTGAGAGGGGATTGGCATCTTTATAGACATTTTCATATGACCAGGAGCATAGTTTTTCATACCAACTTATAAAGTTTACTGCGGGTTTCAATGTCAGCTTTGTAAATGACGTGGGAGTTTAGTACGTAGTAGATATGTCACATTTTCGTTCATTTCCACGCATGTATATGATATATTTCTGATTTTTGATGCTTTTATAAGAGCCCAGCGATAATAAGCATTGATACCTGCTCCCAATGCTCAAATCTCATTTTTTGCGGAGTTTCAAAACCACATGTATACCATTTAATGGTATTGCTTTGTCACTTAACTGATCATGTGAATAAAAATTGAATTTATGGAATTTGGAAAAACACTACTGATAAATGAAAATTCTCACAATCAACGCCGATTGCAATCAAATATTTTATGGAATAATGTACTGAAGCTAATTAAAAAAAAATAGAAACAAACATTTCAATAACGGTGTGGATACTTAAGATTTAAAATCAATTTATTGCTTTCATTTTCTTCATCTCAGTTTCTACCAATGGAATCAGCTAATAGCCTTCCAATCCCATCAATACTTTTCATTGCTTTTTCACAGATTATCTACGTTTCAAACGATTCAAACATTACCAGAATAAATATATAATCCTGATACACCTAAATGAGAAACAGTAAAGAAAATACCTCATCTAGCTTATTTATCTTTAGGTAATATTCTGGCAAACACAAGAGCACAAAACCGTTTCACTGGATCGAAAACTTGTGGGAAAGTACTCTTATATAACAATGTTCCAAAAGAAGGAAAAATCTAGGAGAATTCATCTGGTAGATGTTTCTGAACAATTCAAAAAAGTTCCTCCTAATCTGTAATACTAAGAATCTTTAGAAATATTTAGGTATTAGCAAATTTTACAGGACATTGCCTCATTAGGAAACGCTTGGCCAAACTGGGGTTAACCCAAGTCGTCGATTCTATGGAGAAAAGGATTTAGTTACAGATTGTCCTGTCAGTACAAGCCATCGTAGGAAATGCGTCCGGAGATAAATTTTTAGGATGAGGACAATCCTCATAAGGAGTGTAGAGGACGAACTCTATATGTTGTTCGACAAAAGCAGACAAGGGGACAAAAGAGACCGTGCGGCTGCAGAGTAACCTTACTTCTTGTAAAATTTATTATGTCCAATTGATGCCTTAATGCCATCATCTTTCCTTTGATAAAATAACGTTGATTTTTATGGAGTATGCTCGCACTTTTTCTTCTCATTCATATTTATAGCAGCCCATTGTTTCCTGAAGATACATCTTGTAATATAACCGTTTATAGTTGAGTAAGGAATCTGAACTCACCAAGATATTAACAGAATTTTAAACAGGGTTTTCTACTGCAAACAGGCTCTATTCACTAGTGACTGTAGATATCCAGAATATCATAGGAATAATGAATATCAATCTGTTTTCTGGAGTATTTTACATCATATGTATTAAATAGTTTCTAAAAATTACAATCCTGCATCGTATTTTGATTCATATCCAGTTGTAGCAGACATAAATGACGTTTTGGAAATGTTTATCGACTCATGCTTTTCAAATTTGATTATTTTTTACCAAAAAATGTTTCTGTTCATATCACTCCTCTTTTCTCGCTATAAACCTTGCTTAAATCACTATTCTTTGATTTTTTCTTGTCTTTCTCCTATTTTAAATCATGAAAAAGTCAATTATCTCTTCTGTTGTCTCATTCTATGTAGTGTTATCATTTATTATATGGCCGAATAATCCTTCAATCGACTTTTTCAACTCTTCAATCATTTATCTGTTTATACATACTCATTTAAATGTTAATAAACAATCTTTATGAACTAGATTCGCTTCTATCGATTCTCAGAATTTACAGAAAACAGGAAGACATCCTGTGAAAACTATGAAGAAGGCATTATTTGAAGTGCGTGATTTTTAAAAAGTGATACAAAGATTCGGTTTTGTGCATATAACTAGCAAACGGACGAAATGGAAATGAGAAAAAAACATCTTGTCCCCTGTCGAGACTCTTGGCACTTACTTGTCGCGTATGTAAATGTTTGCTTTGTATATCTTCAGATCTATCGGCTTTTCGCCTTTATAAAATCTCACAGAAATATCGAGAACGGAAATAGAGACTGTGATAGTGGTGAAAATACTTCTAAAGATAAACACATTTTGCTGCCATGTTATTACCGAATGAAAGTAAAAGATGGAAGTATTCATGAAACTTTGTCAAGTAGGGGAGCTCTGTGTTACCGATTCACAGATTCCAGTTGAAATAGTATAATCTTTAAGTTTTTTTACGTGTTACTGTACTATATGTTTTGTTATATGATTGGTATTATTGGTATATGTAAGAGATTGTTTCTATCACATTCTCACTTAAAAGTAGTGCTATCGCTGTATTCCGTAATTTCTTCTCTGTTAGCACAAACGAATTAGATTATGAAATAGACGTGCTTTTAAAACCGAAATGGCAAAATTCTCATGTCCTAATTTTACCGGGACAAAATCAACCAAAACATTATCTCCATAGGTTTAATCTATTATGAATTCAAATTTTCTTACTTGAACAAATGAAGAGAAAATTATTATTATAGCAATTTCAGAAATTTATTTGTGTGTAGAAATATATTTTCATAAGACATTTTATTTTTTCAATTAATCTTATTGGTGTAAACTTACAATAGAACACATGAACACATGAACATTTTTATTGGCTAAAAACCCGTTTACTTTAGTCAAAATCTGATTAATGGTGGATTTCAAATTTAACTGTTTCCCATACACTCCATTTGTTACTCAACGTACTGATCTAGGATTGTGTCGAAATTTTTGATAACTCTTGCAATTGATGGCCTTCTGATGCGTCATTCATCTTTTATCAAGACTCTTGTTTCTGGAAATGCTCCAAACCACCTCAAGAAAAAGCTAATAGCTAACTGTTGCTAGAAATTAATATCGTAATACTTTTTCCAAAAACCAATGATTATGTACAATCTACAGAATAAATCAATTTCAAAGTTGTACTAACCGTCTATCGTTTGTTATCGCACTGTACCAATTTGATCACTTATCTTGAATACCTCGTATTTTATCTAGATGCCACTATTTTTGAGATTGGTACTAGCTAAATGTACATTATTCAAATTATTAATTCCATTTCTGTCATATACTTAATTGATTCTATTATTTTCCATCTTTCATTGGACTCCAATATACCAATACAAATACAATGCAAAGTGATTAAAATGCTTTCAACAACACAACCTAATCGCGACATGGTGCTAGTTTTCGTATCAATATACTTTCCTCACTTCCTGTTGCAAAAAAATTGACCAACAAATTATATATATTGACGTTTCATGGCTGTATAAGTGTAGTTTAAGTTGCGTTAGTGTTTACAACACAAAAACACCACAGATTTATACACCCATGTCCGGCCGTTAGTACGAGTTTGAGTGAATCAATACTGGTACATAAATCCACTATGCGTCTTATCCAAAACAATAGCGTAGGAAATGCCTACTTCCATACTTCTATTCTCTTGGAAAATATTAGATAAATAAAACATATCAACGAAATAGGTGAAAATATTTCTATTAACAATAGTTACATTGCTATATATTTCGATGGAAAATTGATGTTGAGTTTCTATTCACTCGCGTTTATAGTTAATTCATTAATTCCTATTACGATCGAGATCCATTGAATTATTCTAGAAAAATAATAAATTCTTTCTATGTCAAGAACAAGAATAATCGATAATATATATATATATATATATATATATATATATATATATATATATATATTTCTTTGAAATTTCATGAGTTTTTAATATAGTATTTGTTTTGATATAAAATTGTGTTCAAAATATTTTTCGAATAATTAGATGATGGGTTAAGAGGAGTTTCAATACTTGAAACAATCGGTTGAAGGGGAATAGTGATAAAATGATGAAATTATTAAACGATAAGACCACAAAAAAATTAAGCAAGACCCTACGAATTCTATTCGAAAACAAAATAAAGATCTAATCCTATCTTGGGAATAACAAATTTTTATTTTGTCATCAGATGCAAAAAAATTGAATATTCACAATGCCTTACCCCCTAAAATATATGGTTTACCAAAACTCCACAAACCTGACATTCCCCTTCGACCGATTGTTTCGTTTGAAGTATTCAAACTCCTTCCACTCCATTATCTAATTATTTGGAAAATATTTTGAAACACATTTCATATCAAAACAAATACTATATCAAAAACACAAGGGATTTCCAAGAAAAAATTGCAAGTATCGAAATTCCTAATGAATATGTATTTATTTCGTTAGAAGTGCTTTCTTTATATACAAACATCAAAACTTTTTTCCTTACCATATGTACAAGGACACTTAAAAAACAAAAGAAGTAATATTAATCAAGTACCTTGTACTAATTGTGACGTTGTCTACATAAGGCAAACATCTCAGTATCTAGAAAATAGACTAAGAAATCATCAATACGATAAAAAAATAGAACTGAGATATCAAAAAAACATAAATTCAATTATAAAGATTAAAAAATTTTTGTAACGGAATCTAATACACGAAAAAGGGAATTTTTAGAAATGGTTCACATTCATAAGAACGAAAAAGCTATAAATGATAAAAAAGATCTAAATAATTCAAGTATAATTCATAGCTCTATTTTGTAAATTCTAATAAATCTAATAGATTACCGCTATATATCTGAGGAGTGGGAACCAAAGAAAGAAAATTAATTTTTCTTATTGGAAGTTTATTTTATTTATTTATTATATGAAGGTGATCTATAGATCAATATAAATAAGCAAATTGTCAGTGTCAATACCATATTTTGATAAAGACTTAAAGAAAAGTCGAAACGTCAAAATTCATCTTTCTTTTAAAAATTATCAAAAAAGCTAATTTTACTTACAATAATAAGGTTTTCCGGTGATTTTTTATATTAAAACTTGTAAAAATTTTTAAACTCATAGAAATCAAAATTCAATATTCAAATTGACGTTGAAAGAAATATTGATTAAATGAAATATTGATTCTGGTTACTATAGCAATTTTCATTAATTTTTGATTGGTTAGATTATGAATGACGTTGAATTTTTATAGGTTAGATAAGGATAAGTTTTAGTGAATGATATTTAATATTGATTGGTAAATTTATGGATAACATTAAATTTCAATAGTTTAGGTCGTTATGAATTCATTGGCTAGAATATAAATGACAATTCATTTTATAGGTTTATAGGTTAGGTCGTTATAAGTGAAGTTGAAATTTATACGTTAGGTTAGGTTAGCTGATTGTTAATGGCGTTGAATTTTCATAGTAATAATAATACGACATAAACTCAATGATTTCATGATGTTTCAGATACAAGGTCTTATAATTAATTAATGAAACTGATGCTGCAAAAAGTATTATACAAAAAGTATTCGGAAGCTACGACAAAATCCACGTCATTGTTATTTAGATATTCTCAATTATTCTTTTCACGATTTTGGCTATTTAAGGGAAGTTTCATTGCGATAGTTCTGATTGAGTAACACTGATGATAAATTCCAGGAATTGGAATACCTAGAATACCTGGAAGTGACAATGACAAACGAAGGTAGTGATGTCATAAAAATCTGCAAAAGACTGGCGAGGGAAAATAGAACGTTTGGAGTCCTAGGAGGACTACTGAGATCAAAAGATATTCCAAGAGCCGCATTTACAGTAGAGAGATAATAAGATAATAATAAATACTGTATGGTCAAACTTAGATGGGATATGTAGTCAGAGCATGGATGAAGATAGTTGGGTGAAAGATGGAATCCTTGTTGAGGAAATAAGGAGCAAAAATAAAAAAAGGTCGCCGACAGAAAAAATAGATAGAAGCATATTATGAAGAAGAGTTAGAAAGAAGAGGAATAGAGAACGAGCGTGAGACAGTCATAAAGAAAAATAGATGAGGGAAAGCAGCATTTAGCCTAAAAGGCCTGTTGAACTGCTTATATTTATAATGGAAAAGCTGAATGGAATTTGAATTCATGTGCTTCCAAATGTATAGAAATGTCCAGTGATAATATACTTACGCTTTCTACTATTATTTCGAATCACAATCAATCAAGGAAACCATTTCTATTTGTTATATCCAATATACTTGTATTCAGATATCAACCAAGTAACTAAGTAACTAAATAGATTGTATATTTTTCCGTTCCTACACTTTTTGCGGCTTTAGCTTCCTTTAGCCTTGATGACGCTACCAAAATATTCCCTTTTTAGGTGAATCGGCCGCAATAATATTCATTTCTACCAATAAATCAGTATAAATCAATGTATATTTGCTAAAATGTTTCTAAAGAAAATAATATTATTAAAACAAACTATTTGTTAAAATGTCCACTTATTTTCCATCAAATTAATGTCAATATCCCCCTCATTTCAATAGAAGTATTAAATAAATCAAAAACGTGAGTTTGATATTGGAAACTACTGAACATTACAAAGTTTGTTCTTTGTTAATAAACGAAGTTCCCGATTTAATTGAAAACCAATTCTTTTTATATACTTGTGATAAAATAAACATTTTAATTTGATATAAAATTTTAGTGATACTTGAAGAATTTTTATTTTTGTTTGAAAAACGTTATCTTATAATAAATATTATATTGATATCGTAAATTGTGGAGAGCTCATTAAACTCCAGTTTAATTTTCTTCATCGGAATAATAAAACTAGACATCAACATGAACTTCCATGTTTTTCATTGGCGTGTTTTTGAATAAAAATGAGATGGATAATGTGCAAGCTTTCAATAAGTATATGCATGAACTTCACAATTCACTAAATTTTGAAAAAAATAATTTTCTCAATAGAAGACAGAAGATATGAACGATGTAAAATGTTGCGACCAAATAGTTGTAATTTATATAAATAATCATGATATGATTATCCACAAATATTCATAAGAAGAAATGTCTTTTGTATCAAAAAGAATTTTAGATAATTCTATATATTTATGGAAGGATATTTTTATTTTAAGAATGAGAATAGTTTACTCATAAACTATTTTGAAATTTGATTTAATGATTAAATTAAATTAAAGTTTTCATGTAAGGAAAAACAAACTTTTGCGAAAATCCAATTACTACATTGATTGAGTAGTGGTAGTTATAAGATCACACACATTTCTTCAACAATATTGTTTCAATCTTAGAGCAATGTTAAAAAAAATAATTATACATACTTTTGCGGAAAGAATAAATACTTCGATTTCAATTCTTGTTAAGAATATTTAGATTTTTCTCCAAATAGTCCCTCAAGGCGGCTACAACTGAAAAGTACTGATAAAATACATTTTCAATAAAAAAGCAGACAGTTTAGAGTATCTGTTCGCATTTTATTAAATTAGATTAGTAGAAGTAATAGTCATCAAATAACAAAAATTTCGACAGCTACCTTGGATACACCAGTAGAAATCCCCACGGATCCATAGTATGTGCTAAAAAGGTATTTTAAAATCAAAGTTGGAAGAGTTGAATATTTCTTCAAAATTATTCATACAAGCACAAGAAGGTTAACCCTATTACACTCGAGTGGTTCGACTGGTGCTTACAGTAAGAAAGTTACAGAAGTTACAGAAAGACGTGCTTTCGTAGCTGATTCCACAGGCTGACACTTCACCAAAGAAATGAGTTCCGATAAAATGACGTTCTGGACGTCTGCAGACGAACTCAGTGTTTATGAGTCATGTCTGCCTGTCAAGTAGCTCTTGCAAATACTACTCAAAATGAGACTATGCTGAACAGTTCATAATAGGGTCTACCGTGGTAGTATAAGTGAAACAGAGTCAGGATAGTTACCTTTCTTCTATGCTCTAGACTATCCAAGTCTCTAGTCAACTCCTGATTCCGTCTTAACCTCATCGAAAAATAATTTTGCTTAGGTTATTATTATGATTAAGGGATTCTCATATTACTATTAAATCCTATTGTGATACAAAAGCATAGTTTTGAAAGTTTATTACTTTTAAGGTAGCAGATGAACTACCTTCATAAATTTAAATTATGCGCCATTAATAAAATTTGCATTTGCCAGTATTTTATGAAGGATGTTATATTAGTAGTTCAGGTTCAAACCCCCCAGTCGACGTCAATTTGATTAGAACAAATAACATTGTCCTGATCCATCTAAATATAGGTTATCTGTGTCAGTATTTGAGAACAACTAGAAGTCGAGATTTCGACTGTTTAAAAATAATTGAGACAAGATCACAGTTGACTGTTAATTCGAATTCCCACATCAAACTACAAATCATCAACATTTTTAGTCCGATGAAGATAATAGAATAAAAATCACTGTGTATATTTCCCAACACAAAAGGTGAACTTACTATCTTCTCATTCCAGTAGAGTTTTTCGATGTGATTTTGTTGTTGGATATATGTTGTAATGAATATTATTCTATTCACCACCATTGCTTCGATTCACAGACGATATAAAATTTTTTGTCGTTGATACTCAATGTAAACATCATGTAGGTATCCACTTCGGAGACGAATTCTAACTGACGGATAAACATCAGTCGAATTATTTTCACAATGCCATTGGATGGGTAAATATTTACCCCATTAACGCATGAATGATTACTATTGTTACTTATAACAATATGGGAATTTCGTTAAATGAGCACTGCTATAATGTTGAGTCCTAAACAATACCACCTATTGCAGTGTGTGTGTGTGTGTGTGTGTGTGTTTGTGTGTGTGTGTGTGTGAAATTGTTAAATTCGTGGAAGATACAGTTTTCATCAATGAAAATTGATTATTTTTGAATTCAAATGAGCCAAAAGCGAGTATTTTCAGTTCTGCTAAACTCTAAAAAGGGAAATAACCAGGAACTCACTGCTAGTTATTCACAAAGAATCTCAATTTTTTTCTATATTGATATAATACAGTATAAATAATAAATTTATGTTACACATTCAAAAAATTTATCATATAAATATTCCATCACTAAATTCAATACTATGATACGAATGTTTTGAAATAATTTACGAAAAAAAGTAGAAAAGAACTTAATGGCGTTTTCAAAATGGAGAAAAAGGAAATGTATTCTCATTTGTTTGTCAGTCTCATTATCTAATTATCTGTATTTTATTCCATAGTAATATAAATATATCAAGAAAAGATAATAATCAAAATAAAAAGTTGAAAAGGAAATTACTGATGTATACATACGTACTTCATTAGAAATATTTTATATTTAAAAATAGTAGAATACAAGAATATATTGAAAAATTGTTAGCCTACTATAGAACCAAACAAAATTTCAATGTCAAAATATTTTATCACTCAACATATTCTCCTCTTAATTGGATACATTTATTATAGCGAACCTGCAACGTCTCTAGACCTTTCAAAAAAAATGTTTCTTCTTGCTCTGCAAACCAGACCTCCACAGCTTTTATTACCTCCTCGTTGAAAGAAAATTCACGACCTTTCAAAATTTTTTTTTTTAGTTGAGGAAAGAGACGATAGTCGGACGGAGCCAAATCTTGTGAATTCAAACCCTAAATCACGAATATTTTGCATGGCAACATGAGATTTGTGTGCAGAGGCGTTGTCCTACAAAAATAAAACACCTTGGATAGCTTTCCGCGTCTTTTCTCTTTAATTCTTTCCCGAATTGTCAGTAATTTCGAATAGTAATCTTCAGCTATTGTTCTACCCTTATCCAACAAATCAATCATGATTACTCCATGGCAATCCCAAAAAACTTAACCAAGAACTTTTCCAGTATATTTTTGAACACGAAACTTCTTAGGTCTAGGAGAACCAGAGTGTCGCCATTCCCTCGATTGTTGCTTTGTTTCTGGATCATAGAAATGTACCCAACTCTCATCCATAGTAACAATTCCGTTTAAGAAGTCAAATCGAGCACAGATCGAACGCGATGCTTCTACCATTGCACGCTTTTGGTCAACATTCAAACATTTGGGAATGCATTTTGCAGCAATTTTTCTCATGTCCAAATTGACGTAAACTATATGATGAACGCGTTCGTATGAAATATTCAGTGCTGCAGATTCCGTTCAAGTCCAATTCGACGGTCTGATAAAATCATGTCATGAACTGTTTCGATATTTTCGGAGACTGACACAGAAACTGGCCTTCCCTTTCGGTCATCATCTTCAATGTAAAATTTACTTCTTTTGAAGCTTGCAGTACAATTTTTCACGGTCGAATACGAAGAACATTGATAACCAAGGTTATTAAGCATATATTCGTAAATATGTTTAGGTACCTCTTAACCCCTTCAAATATAAGTACCTGATGATGACTCGATACTCCAATTTTTCGATTTTCACAATTTCTTTTAATTTATTGCGTAACTCTGGTTCAGTTTTTTGACTTCTAACTTCACATTGACACTTCTAATAAGTTATTGTTCGTTGCTATGGTAACGCAATATTTTGTTACTGGCCCAGGCTAACTAGATATCAATACATCCTCGTATATAAATGGTCCCAGAAGTATCTGGCCCAACAAAGAAAACAAAAAAAATTTGGAAAAAAATATATTTATTTTTCAACGTAATCTCTTTTTAGCTCCATACAATTTTCCCAGCGATGCTTAATAAGTTTGATACCTTTTTCATAATAAGAATTGTTAAGCTTCTCAAAATAGCCATTAACTGCCGACATCACCTCTTCATTGATAGAAAATCCTTGATCACCAAGCCATTTTTAAAAGTCGCAAAAGAGAAAAAAATACGAAGCTAGATCTGGGAATAGGATGGAATTCAAACTTCATTACTTTGGCCATTGCAATAGCGGTTGTGGAGCAGGTGCATTGTCTTGATGGAACAACACATTCTTCTTAGCCAAATGCGGCCGTTTTGTAATAACTTCGCATAATATACGCCGTTGATAGTTTTTCCTCTTTCAAGATACTCCATGAAAATTATCCCACGCGCATCTTAAAAAACCCACGCCATGTCATTATCTTCAGATGGACCGGTCTTTGCCTTCTTTGGAGACCGGTCTCCCTTTTCAATCCATTGTTTCGAATGTGAAGTGATGGACCCAAGCTTCATTCATGGTTATGAAATAGTGCAAAAATTTGGCTTTATTTCTGTGAAATAATACCAAACACTCGAGTGAAAAATCTTCACGAAACTGTTTTGTACAATTGTGAGCAAACGCGGTACCCACCTTGCGAACAGTTTTCTCATTTCCAAATTTCCAGTTAATATGCGATGTACCGCACTTTTTCAAATGTGTACTGTGTCTGTTAGCTCACGCAATTTCAGTCGAAGATCATTCAGTACCGGTTTGTGGATTCAATATCTCTAGACACGTCACCTCATTTGGTTGACTACAGCGATGTTGGTCTTCGCAGGTCGTACGACCTCGTTCAAACTCTGCTATCCAATATTTTACTGTTTATAATGAAGGAGCAGTCTCATCCAGAGTAAAATATAGTTCAGCTTTTATATTGGTTGGGCTACGACCTTTCAAATGAAAGTATTGTATCAAATAACGATGACCAATTTTTTCAATGGTTAGCAAATTCACTTAAAACGTTCACTATTTATGGCTGCCAAACAAATACTAAACAACATGGCGTCTTCAAACTTGAAACATATACTATACAGATTGTGTACTTTCTAGTATAGTGATAGTTTTCAAGCAACTACCGTCATCTCTAGGTCCGGCCAAATAGTTCTAGAAGCATCGTCGTAAAGGAGTATGGAAAAGTACCACCAACATACTTCTTTTTTATCAAGTATTTGCTGAACCTAAATCACTAGTACTTGAAATATTTTGATTTTTCTGTGTAAAACAATTATTGTGTACCTATTCCTATAACAATTAATTGTCAGTTGGCTCTTATTTATTTGTCAAAATCTGATATTTTATCATTGCTGTAGGGGTTGAATTGCAAGTACAAAGAAAAAATGAGTATATTAGAAATTAATTACAGGAACGAAGCAATCAAAAACTATTGATCATTTGATGAATAATAGTGAAAGTTTTGCCTGTTAACTATTTGTATTAAACATGGATTCATCTCCAAATAGAATATAGTCGAAAAAGTCTCTCCGCGAGGACTTCATCAGTATTTTACATTAATATAAAAGTATTTTCTTACATATTTTTCAATTAGTCAGTTGTGGTCATTTACAATAAATTGTAATCATTTTATAATTAGTTTGTGAAAAATTAAGTGTTTTCGAAGTTAATAATTTGAAAGTGGCGCAGTCAGTAGGATATTCGGGATTGATACGTATCGAACACGTCGATTTTCGTTTTAACGATTGACTGAATATCGAATCTACGGACATAGTTATTTTGTAGTAGTGGAAGTTTAGAGCGATCCATAGAACGTCAGCTCAGCCCAGTATATCGATTACCGAAACGACCCCAAGTGCAAAGAAGTCCGTCGAAGGGAATTGGAACCGAAATAGTCCGATTTCGCAGAGATATTCATCTGAGGAAGACAAAATTGCTGAATTGGAGTATATCTTCATAGGAATGTTTGAAATATTTTTCCTATTATTACTGTAAGTACAATCAATCTTATGTCTGAAGTTGACGATCTAACAAATATATTTCAAAGTTTAAAATTAAGACCTTCAGCTGACTCACGAATTTCAAATCAAAGTTTAATAAGTATAGATAATAATAACTTAATAATGACCGAATTCATACCAGAATATTTAAAATGTGTACCAGATTTCGATGGCAATCCAAACGACCTTAACAGATATCTAAGTGGATGTAAATCATTAATTGATAACTTTTATAGATTAGACACGCCAAATTGTTTCCAGAATATTCATTTATTAAACTGCCTGATATCCAAATTAACTGGAAATGCAAAATTAGTCGTGAATATACAAAATGTATCTACTTGGAACGAATTAAAGGATGTATTAACTAGAGAGACGAAACTTGTCTCAACAGAGATTTAGTAATGATGAGACAACAATCAAATGAAAAACCACAACAGTTCTATGATAGAGTTTTGAATATTCTCAATCTTTTGTGTAGTTATGTAGATGCTCATAAAATTGAAAATGAATCGAAAATATTAAAAAGAAATTTATATAATAATGTGACATTGACACCATTTTTATCGGGACTAAAAGAACCGTTAGGTACTACTATTAGATGTATGAAACCAAATAGTTTAGCTGAAGCTTTACAGTGCGTATTAAAAGAGGACCATGTACATTATTTTCAGAATTATATTCATAAAACAAATATAAAGCAACCACAATACTCGATTAAACCTTTTACACAGCGACACAATTTAGATAATCATAATTCCGTTCGATTCAATGCTCATACACACAATAATTTCTTTAGAGAACAAAGACCATTTCCATCTCAACCTTTACCAATTCGTCCTATCATGGCGAGACAGCCCCAACGATTTCCAACGAATGCTCAAACTTTTAAACCGCAGCAGAATCATAACGTTTTCAGACCAAATCAAAATCCGAATTTACCAAAGCCAACGCCCATGAATATTTCCACAAGAAATACACTGAACAATCAACCAGTGAGTTTATCTTCCATGAAATCACACCCAAGACCTTCAAATCCAAACCATTTCCGAAATTTTCGACCACAAAATAATTTCATAGCAGAGGAACTGTTCAACGCCAATATTGAAGACGAAGCACCCCAACAATATTATTATCCTGATGACTCATACCTTGAAGAAGACCAATATCAATTTGAAGAACAAAACAATCAAGATTCTACAATTTTCCCGACACCCCTCAGAAATCAGACAAGCCCTAACACCCGAATCGATATCTTTGAATTTAAGTAATAATAGCGAGTTGTCCTATATAATATTCCCTGAGTATAATATTAAACTCTTAATAGATTCTGGATCAACAAGATCCTTTATAGATCCCGAAATTGAATTTCAATATTTTTCAGAAAATTTAACTCGCGACCCATTTATTGTTAAATCAGTTTTTCAAGAGTCTGCCATAAATATAGCACTTTAATTCCTTCTTCAAAAATCTTCATCCGTTCCGATAATTTGAATCTCAAATTTTATGTATTCGAATTTCATAGTGTATTTCAAGGGCTTATTGGCTTAGATAATTTAAAATTGCTAAAAGCCAACTTGGACTTTACTGGCGGATGGTTAATCACTCCATAAAGCAAAATAAAATTAAACTATTACAAAACTCAAAGAGACATAAATACTATTACTATCGAATCTAGAACGGAAAAAGTTATTAAAATAAAAACCAATGTAAAAAATTTCGAAATTATAATCACTCATCAAAAATTTCACGGTTGTGAAAAACCAGAATCTTTATCAATCGCAAAAAACTGAGAAGCTATCACCACAATCTTAAATGCTACCACAAATACAGTAAAATTAAGTTTCTCAGAACCACTACATAATTTTCAAAATTTAATATTAGGACGATAATTAAGAACATAGAATTTTATTATTTCAGATTTTCTGGAACTATGGAACTCCAGGATAAAATAACAATTAGAAATCTAGTTTACAACCTCGGGCTACTACCCCTCAAACTAGGAACTGTAAAAATTGAAATTTATAACTATGTACTTATACATTACTATGATTTGAACCCAATCATCTTAGAAATAAACAAATTACAAATTCAAGCTGCAAAAATTAGAGAATTTGCTGACCAAAACAAACATTACACTGATTTTAAATTAAATTTTAAATTATTGTAAATTACTAGACTTCACAGAAGCCAAGGTTGAAAATAAATTAATAGAAATATTACCCCATCCCTCTAGAACAAAAATAGGACTTATAAATGGCCTAGGATCAATTTTTAAATCTATCACTGGAAACTTAGATTCGAACGATGGAGAAAGATTTGAAACTCTCATTGAAGAACTACAAAATAATCATAATAATTTAGCTAGTAATATAAAAAATCAAAATTCATTGTCTGTCTCACTCATAAATAAATTCAATAAAACTAATAAAATTGATAAAGATTGATTGTTATTCATATATAACAGAATTACCTAAATTTTAAATATACTATTTATTAATTTAAAGTGATCATACCTCAAAATAAATTTTCAATTACCAATAACGTCAACTTCGTATATTCAAACAAACCATGCAATGAGATTCTTCCTCAGCAGTACGTCGAGAATAGATCTGCAAGAAATTCAAGAAGAAAAGCGGCCTTGTGAAATAAGTTTATTGGAAATGAAACGCACTTCTGCCTGTGAGAAAACCAAAATTCGACTATCGAAGCCACTTCTAAAGCAATTAAACAACTTCCATTGGTTGCACATAATTCCAGCCAACAATACAGCAAATTTCAAATGCCCGAATCCAGAAGAAACTAAGTACTTGACAACTGGTACTTATCTTTTGGAAATACCTTAGGGATGTCAAGTAATAGCACACAATACGATCATAAACAATCAAAAATTATATAGCAGCTTCAGCCAACCGATATTGCTATTAAACTTGGATAACAGTACTCTTTATCCAACAGCATCAAACTCCGACTTTCATCTAGAAGAAATAGAACTCGACAACCTTCAACCTCTAAAAAACAAATTCATAAAAAACCAACCTAAGTTAACATTTGGAGAAGTTTCAAAAAACCCTAGCATATGGACTTTATTAATTTACTTGTTATTACTTTTTAGTTTTGTATTTTGCATTTACAAGCAATCGTTATCGTTATTTTGCAACCCTGCCGAAGAGAATTCTTCTCAGGTGGACCAATCTACGGTTCAACTTCCTCGCTAGCTGCAGAAGTTGAATTTACGAGGGGAGGAATTATCTCGACCATTCCCACAGAAACCGATGAGTTGCTGTTTCCACAGAATCACAGTGCGAGGACCTCATCAGCATTTTACATTAATATAAAAGTATTTTCTTACATATTTTTCAGTTAGTCAGTTGTGGTCATTTACAGTAAATTGTAATCATTTTATAATTAGTATGTGAAAAACGTTTTTAAAAAGTGTTTTCGAAGTTAATAATTTGAAAGTCATGTCATGTCTTTGTCAGTTATCAGTTTTTGACAAATTAATTATGGCCAACTCACAATTATGTTAAAAGATTAGGTATAGAGAATCCATCCAACTATCCAGATATTAAATGTTTTCTGTAAATTTTTAGATATGCAGGTGTTGTCTAAATTTTATTTTGACCCGTTGATAAAAGCACTAAGAAATAAAAAATATTTTTCTTTATCTTCTCAAGGTCTGTAAAAACAATCAAATCAAATTGTATTTACTAATCGTATTCGAACTTTTAGTCGTTTCCGAGATATTTGAGGTTTTAAATTATTATTGTATTTTTGAACAACTTTTAATTTTCTATGTACAATTTTAGTAGGCTTTGTAATAAATGACCCTTATTTAACTGTCATTACTCAATTATTGATACTTTCGAAAATCGTTAAAATGGCTCGTTCTCAATTTAATAACGAAGATAATGTTAATTTGCTTCTAATACATGGTGAATGTGACAAAGTTGTTACAAGAACATTTGCTGCAAGATATCCAGATAGACCATGACCAAACCCGCATATTGCTAAAAGAATCCCCAACAATTTGAATCAAAAGTTAACGAGTCAAAATAAAATTTAGACCACACCTGCATCTCTAAAAATTTACAAAAAGACGTTTAATATCTGGATAACGGTAAGGTTCAGGTATAGGAAAGTATATATGAATTTGCCTTATTTTACACCCCTGAATGCACCAAAATAGAAAAAACCATTCAAAAAAATGAAGAAATTCGATATTTCTGAAGTTAAGATTTGAACGCGTTTTATACACACCCTGTATAATATGAAAAATTTTTCAAAATAGATTCAAATACGTCTGACCTTGCTTAAGGCAACTAAAAAAACCATTTTCATATCTTCATGGGTTTTATCGTAAAAAAATAATTTATAAGGATCTATGAGTATTTTGTCATATACAGGTAGTTTTAACTCGTCGTGAGACACCCTGTTTAGTGGTAACCATTGTTTCATGGAGTAAAGTGCAAATAGATGAATCAAAAGAGTTTGTACGGATTTTTTGTCCCCACATCCTCACATGTAAAACTATTAACATAACATCTCTGAAGATTTTAAACTGGGAATTTCAGGAGGTAATTAATTAAGGTTACAATGTTTGATGAAGTTCATAGTCAACTAAATATTGACATGTGATTTAAGAAAACACCTGTTGTTGCCACAAACTTCACTGAAATTGAACCGCCTTTACATTTATTAGTCATATAGATCGAGAAATTTGAATAAAACATTTTTTTTTTGCTAATTTTTACATAGAGAATAATCAGGGATATGCTATAATATACATGCTTAGAATAAGTAAAGGGAAACAAAGTTCAACAAATATAAAAATTGCTCACTCATAGTTACAGTTCCTTAAACAAAGCTTCCACTAAAAACTATACTTTGATCAATTTTTGACAAAAATCCAGCCAAAACTACCGCAACTTTATAATGTTCAAAGTATCTAAACTAGATAGATATTTTATTGGAACTAGGTGACCAAAAAAGCCATAATTTACAATAGCACCCAGACAACTGGAAAAAAAAACGAGATGGTAGGAGATATTTCATTCTTTATTCTAATCTTACTTTTCATATCATTGTTAAGAAATTTGAATACAATCCAATAATTTCCCTTATGCATTTCTTCAACAGTTTATTCCCATAACCTATAAATAATCGGAAATGTTTAGAATGGAAATAAATGTAAAATAGAAATGATAACATTATAACTAATATTTTAGTCACATTATTTCATGCATGAGAAGTTGAAGAGAACAAAAAAGGTAACACATTTCTCATTTTCAAACATTTACCAGGAAAGCGAGCTCGGTTTTGTTGAAAAACAATGAACGAATTCATTCATTACTTTTCGGTGTTTCCGACTATTCCTGGAATAATCGAAATCAACAATTACTTTCCTAGTTTGAACAGAAACTTGCGTATAATGGAAGATTAAGATCGTAACAGTCCCGACTATTAAATTAAAAGTCGTTACGACAAGAAATAACTTTACCGGCTAATGTAACATACCTACCTGCAAGCGTGAAGTTTCTTCACATAACATAAGTTGGGTAGTTAAAAATACATAACTTTTCTTAGGTTGAAAAGTTGACTGTTATTTTACTCCTTTTCGATTTCGCTTTGTATGGAATCAAATCGATTGAAACCAGATTGTAGAGAATAGTATAATAAAAGAGAAATTGATATCCGAGAATTACATTCTGAATAATTTACGCAACTCGTAAAGATTGAGAAAGTAGCTTTTGATTTTTGAAGGTGTCGATATTATATTGTCGCATGGTACAGCTGATTAATTAAAGACGGATTGCACTTTAACATGGATAATATGAATTCTCAATGCAGCAATGCAATTACATCATGGATTGAATTAGGATATTTGATCCAAAATAAAATAGAGAACGTTAGTAAAAATTACTGTACAATATTACACAAGTAATTCAAGAGCTAAAGCAAAAGAATCGATTACCATTAAATAGTTAAAAATGTACTTTCTTCTCTTCTAAGCTTATCGTGAATAAATAAAGGTATTAAAAAAATAATTGAGATTTTCTAGAAATGTAAAAGTGTATTCAGTTAAGATATATTCAAGTAACACTTCTAAAATTAAATTTAAAAAAAAATTAGTGCAATCCGGGAACACTGTCGTCATGTTTTGCCCATCATTTTTTCCTGGTATTTTGTTTGTTATTCAAATTATAATAATTAATCCCACGTGTTCAATAACTAATTATATTGTAATTTATATAGAAAATATGATAGTTAAGAATGTTATTTATTGGTGAAATTATTAACAAATTTCTCCTCATGAAATATTGATTAATTACCACTAATTGCTGGATCAATTCGTAGGTTGTTTAATTGATTCCTTCCATATACTGAAATTGATATTTTACTATTTACTTCAATAGTTTCGATCCCTATACAGGGTGATTCATTAAGAATGTCCAATCTCTGAACTGTAGATTCTAGACCTCAAAATATGATGATTCTGCTCAGCATGCCTCATGCAAATATTGCTAGTTTGCGAGATACAGGGGTGTTCAAAGTTTAAATTTAAATTTTGATTTTCGCAATAATTTTTTATGTTTTCACAATTTCTCTTTGAAAATTGGCAATTTTATGTTTCGTGGCATGAGGAATCATAATTTGCACTCTAGTTTAACATTGCTATTAGAGGGCGCTAGTTACACTTGTTTGTGTTAATTAAATCAAAATAAACTTTTTTTGGGTTAAACTTACAACTAAAATAATAAAAAATATTGAAAAGCGTTAAATTCTATTAAAAAAAGTTATTCTTCTTTGATTCGTGTAACCGATAAGTTCTTAAAGATGTATCTGTGATCATTCATATCACCCACGTAACACCAAAATTAATTTAATCAAACCGATTAGGAATAGAGTTCTCAAAATTTTTGATCCAATATTTCATAAAAAGAATATTAAAATACTTTTTAATTAAATTTAAAATTTTTTATGAAAACTCATATCCTCCATCTTTTAAAACGCATTTGGTATAATACATCTGATACTGACTTTAACATTGAATCATCATTTTCAAAAGTCATATCTCAAAATGATCAATGCATCAATAAGAAAACAGATTAACAGATTTAAGTACCTTAGTGTAATTTGTGCAACTTTCAGATTTGGAAAAAACAAATTCTATAAAAATTCAACGCCACTTACAACCAACTAACCACATATAACCTATAAATTTCAACTTCACTTATAACGACCTAACCTATTAAATTTATTGTCATTTATATTCTAACCAATAAATATTGAGCTATATTCATAACGACCTAGCCTATTGAAATTTAATGTTATCCATAAATTAACCAATCAATATTGAATATCATTCACTACAACTTATCCTTTTCTAACCCATAAAAATTCAACGTCATCCATAATCTAACCAATTAAAAATTGATAGAAATCCCTATAGTAACCAGAATCAATATTTCTATCAACGTCATTTTGAACATTGAATTTTGAATCCTATGAATTTAAAATTTTTAAAAGAATTTATTCAACTTAAAACAACCTCAAATAACAATTAATTATTGTAAGTGAAATTTGATTATAATCATATATTTATGCATATTTCTTATATTGTATTTGACCATAATTTCAGTCCCAGACGATGAATATTTCATTGCCGCGTTCCCAATAAGACCGCTTATTATATATGTCAGAGAGGCGGGGGCTTCTGTTGGAGATTCAGTATCTTGTGATTCACTCATTTTTATTAATACAATTAATTAATCGTCGCGATTACAAAGATAAATTATTAAGAATAAATAAATAAACTCGTACAAGGTTAACTTAATTTAGAATACAAACAATATTAATAATATCTTGCAACAGACCGAGACTTAGGAAATAACGAATTCGAGATCACCAGGACGTCCGTTCAACCTCAATCTCAAAGCAAGACTGTCTTTTTCAAAACTATTTTCGAATAGTTTGCCTGCTGCACATTTCTCATTTCCTTATAAATTTTATGATACCCCCATCGCCCTGGGATCCCGACTACGTTGACAACCATATGCCTACCTAGGCCTAAGCCTACCGCAATAAAACAATTTCCTTAAACCTTAAACGTTTTACAATATAAAAACTGCATAAGAAAAATTTCAGAAGTCCTTTCCAGTAACAGAACTATTTATTATACAAAGGAGTCATCGTATAGTATTCAAAAGATCGAAAAGCCATAAATCATTATTCCTTATCATTTAATTATCAAACAATATTCACCCTCTACCAATAGACCTTTGCATTATCTCTAGGTTACCCTGTATGCCACATACAGTATCAAACACATCTTGTAGTTGCCACAACTACCTGCCCGCCACATCATCAGCTCCACATCGCGCCCTGACCAAACTAACATTAGCCACTAATGTAGTTTGCAATTGCGACTACACACTGATACAAGTGCGAAAAATACAAAACAATTCAGGTCCACGACCTCTGCCCACCACATCATCAGCTGCCCATCGCGCTCTGACCAAACTAACATTAGCCACTAATTTAGTTTGCAGTTGCGAATACACACTGATGCATGTGTGGAAAATACAAAAACAATTCAGATCCACGACCTCCAGCCATCAGTGCACCGCGTCATTGGTATTCTCTTTTTCTACTATAGTCCCTATTTCAGGACCTGCGTCAACAGTCTCTTCGACACAACTTTCATTGACCGAGCAAACATCCAACTCACTAGAAATATGATTCTCATGAATATACTTAAAACTCTTATTATTACCCAAAGACTTTAGTTTGTACCTGTCATTACCAAGTAATGTTACTACGAATCGAGTTTCGTTCGATTACGATCTTAATTTCTTATCAAAACTTGGTCTCCGATTTTGAATCTATTGACTTTAGCTTTATTTTTATCGAATCTAATTTTCTCATAATTAGCATTCTCTTCTATACGATCAATCGCTCGTTGTCTTACATTCGTGATATCAACTTCTTTTTCGATGTCATCAGCTAACAACCCATAAGGTCTTGCCTTTTTACCGATTAATAATTCTAATGCACTACATTTGGTAACACGATTTACAGTTGAATTTAAGGCTAACTGAACTTCACCAATGGCCTCTTGCCATGGGCGATTATTAGACTCGACAGCAGTGAACATATTTTTCAGCGTACTCATCATACGTTCTACCTGACCATTTGCCCTACTAGTACCTGTAGCTATTAAATGCAAAATAATATTTAAAGATTTACAAAAGTCTTTAAAATCTTTTACCGTAAAACATGTACCTTGATCGGCAATCACACGAGCGGGGACTCCAAAAATAAATACTGCAGCCTTTAAAGCTTTGATAACACTATAACTATCAATTTTACGAGTATGATGTGAATAGTATGGTAATGATAATGTTAAAACCATCTACAATAACAATCACGTATTCCTTGGTATTATTTTTACCACTCAATTTACCTGTAATATCTATATGCACAGTATGCCAAGGTATGCGGGTCTTAAGGATAGAATGCAATTCAGCTTAAATTTTACCTGAGTGGGTTTTAGAGAGTTTACAAGTAATACAATTGTCAACAAATATACGTACATATTTAGACATACCCTCAAACCAGTAAAATTCATGAACTTTATCAAGCGTTTTATCCCAACCCAAGTGCATCACAGACTCATGTACGTGGTTAATAACGGACCACCGAAAGGCTCTAGGTACAATCGGCAAACAGAAGGCTTCACCTTTTCTTTGTACTTTTCGATAAAGCGTACCGGCTTTAATCTCGTAAGATTTTGAGAGGTCTTCCGATAGCTCATCATTTTGTAACTTGGTGACTATTTCTGAAATTTACGAATCGCGCCGTTATTCAGCAAGGAGCCAATCGACCGATATTTCCGCGAGTTTTAGACGTTACTCTTCAATTTTATTAATTTGTTTTGGCAAATCGGGCAAAGGATTTCGAGAAAAGAAATCCGTGTGAGCCATGCGATTGCCTTCTCTATAAACTATATCGAATTGAAAAGCCTGTAAATAAGCCCATCATCTATGTACTCTATCGTTAAGGTCAATCTTATTTTGAGAGGACTTTAAACAGTTGCCATCCGTCACAACGGTAAACTGTCATCCATGCAAGTAATGCCGAAAGTGTTTTATTGATTTAACAACAGCCATAGTTTCGAGTTCATTAGAATGATACCTGGACTCAGCTGGACTTATTCTTTTACTGAAATATTCAATAACTTCATTTTTACCATCTACTTTATGCATAAGTATTGCTCCGTACTCATCGGAACTGGCATCGGTATGCAGTTCTATGGGATAATCCGGGTCAAAAATAATTAAGAGGGGTTCATTGGTTAAAATACGAATTACTTCTTGTCGAACATTTTCATGTGCCTCAGTCCATTGAATATATTTTTTGCCTGAGGTGAATGCATATAATGGTTCCATAATTTGTGAAAATTTAGGGACAAATCGTCGAAAGTAAGACGCAAGGCCAATAAACTGTCTAAGCTGGGTAATGGTCTGAGGAGCGGGTAACATTGTTAAAGAATTTATTTTACGAGGGTTTGGACGAACTTCTCCGTCTTTAATTTCATACCCAAGATATGAAACAGATGTTTTAAGAAGAGAACATTTTGAAAAATTAAATGAAAATCCCGCATCTATAAGAATTTTTAATACTTTAATACTTTCAAACGCTTCCTCTATTCTATCCGTAATTACTAATACATCGTCTAGGTAAACTACAGCGAAAGTATACGCGAACTCACCCAATACTTTTAAAATCGCTCGTTGAAGAACAGAAAGAGCATTTTTAAGCCCAAATGGCATTGTTAAAAATTCCAACTGGCCATCAAGAGTAACAAATGCCTTACGTTCTATATATTCTGGATGTATGGGAATCTGATGGAAACCGCTGGCCATATCTAAACTGATATAAAATTTAGCTTTTCTAAGTCCCGGTATTTGATCTAAAATAAGGGGCAAAGGAAATTTGTCTTCTATTGTGTTTTTATTTAATTTACGATAATCAACGCATAAGCGGTCTGATCCATTCTTTATCTTAACTTGTAAGATAGGACTAGCAAACGGTGAATTACTAGGGCAAATCACATTAGCTTCAAATAATTCATTTATTTTTTTTTAACTATTTGTCTCTCTTCTACACTAAGCCTATATGGTCTTCTCTGTACCGTAATACTTGGATCAATTAAACGTATTTCAAGTTCACCACTGTTAACGTGAGTACGAGGAAAGCCCGTTATAAAAGAAATTTCATATTCTTTTAATATTGAAACTAATCTTATTTAATTTATAATCTCAACTTTACTACACTTATTTATAACTTTAGATTTACAAATATTAAAATTAAATTGGGAAATATTTACTTCAAAACCCAAGCTTAAAATATCTCGACCAATCAAAATACTCTCGGTCAAATATTCATCCGGGACAACGTGAAAAAGAATCTCTAATGTAAACGAATTCATAATTACAGTAGATAAAATTTGCATATTACAATTTACTACAACATTTCCGATACCCTTTAAAATTACTAATTCATTAATTCTTCTTCCCGAAAGCTTAAGAGCAATGGATTCTTTTATTAGTGAGCATTCCGCTCCTGAATGAAAACAATATGGAAAAGACTCACCAAGATGGTTCAGAATACCACTAGGAGCTGCAATTGTGCAAAGGTTCACATAACGTTCGACGCTACCGTTGTCCTTGTTGTTCCCTGGACCATTACGACCGGTACCTGGAGCCGTACAGTTCGGTAATATATATAGTTGATAGTTGTAATAATAGTTATAACTAATGTTCTAACTAACTAATGTATAACTAATGTTCATCACCTAATCTCACCATACACCACGTTGTGATCCTGGCACGACTACAGTGGTTTTACATCTAAGGTGAGCACTGTCATGCAAAAATTAACTCTGGAACTTCAACTAAAGTGGTATCAAGCTCCTCGCAGAGTTTATAGTGATAATGTGTTCGAGAAAATATAAGCACATCTTTGTTCTCCCTGAAGACAGACATCATAATAGTTATTTTTGACAAGTGATTATTCTATCATGCATCATATTTATTGCTACCATCATTCCCATAGCAATTTTGGCACTTATCTTTCACATTATCACTACAACTTGTTTCATCCACTTTGGTGACCATTTAATTAATCATAATGCTCTCCTCTGTCTTGTGAATGACTTTTTTCTATTCAAAAATTCAAGTCAAAATTCCCGAACAGAAATTCAGTATGTTTTTTTGCACAGAATCATTGATAGAATTCAATTTTTCGCCAACTAGATCGGGGATTTCCAATTGCAATGCACATTTTTTAGTTGATTATGGAAAAAGTGCTCTTTCTATTGGCTGATTATCGACTGAGCTACCGCACACGCTAACACAAAAATATACGTTATCACCGCCAACCCTGTCACTTACTTATTGAATAACTTCCGTATAAAGCTGAAGCTAAGTTAGAAAACATTTGTACATACATTAAAGTTTTATTTTATTTTTGTTATTAATTGTGTATAACCTAGTTTAAATATTCAGAGCATTATTTGATGTTTATTGATGCTTTACACAATTTTCCATTTCAGTTATTTTTATTACGTCTCAGAATTCAGGAAATGTATTCAACATAATAACTTTGTGAGATTTACGATGAAATCCATCACTAAATATAGATATACACTTTATCGAAGATCATTCTTATAAATCTGGAATGAGCGTTGACTACGATCGGCTGGTCGACGGCAAAGGTTTTGAGAGTAGCTCACAAAGTTAAAATTAAACAATTTCTTTCTATTCATATTTTATATTTGAAAAAGTATTTTCGAAAATCTAACGATAACCTCATAACAGGTTCTGGATTGTTTTCGCACTAGCTTTGTTTGCTGGTCAAATTAAGAATCAGTTTATCGCATGCGCACTTTTTTGAAAAGTTTCTCAAAAATTTGTGAATTACACAGTATTTTACATAATTAATTATAATAATAATGCGAGGAATATGTTCTAATTGGAAGGTCATATGGTTAGAAGTTGATAATATATGGAATCTCCACAAAAAAATGATTGTAAAAATAGGCTTCTGATTCGAACAATTCGCGAAAAAAATCGACATAACTGCAAAATGACCCAGCCTTAAACTAAAAGTGTATGTTTGTCAATTACCCCGTTCAGGTGCGAATGACAAATTGTTGTATTGAGTTACTGGAATTTAATCACGTTATAGATGATGCATCCAAAATAGTAAGTCGCATAAGAACTGAAAGTTTGTCAATCGTCAATTTAGTGAGTTGCCGTAAGGATAAATACAAAAAGCTTTCAATACCCACAAACGTAAGATAAGTAAATTGGGCTATAATTTTCACGAGATTTACAGAATTTTGATCACAAATGTGTTCATATGTATTCAAAAATCTAGAATAGTTTCCGAATCTCGGTCTACAATGTAGATGTTAATAGTAGCAATGATAAGCATTTTGAAGTAAGCGGATTTTGATAGTTTTTTATCTTATCCATTTATTAATAATATCACGTGTAACATTAGTGAATCTTGTGTCACTGATTTCAGAATATAATTTTTGGAAATTGATAAGGACAGATGAATATTCCAAATATCTGGATAATTATAGAACCTATAGAATACCTCTTTTGGATCAGCATATTAATATAAATACATATTTCCATTTATGAATAGGATCAAAAAAAATATCGATAGTAACATATCAACATTTGGAATCATGTTTGAGATTTGCCTTATGTTCAAAGATCCCAATTTTGCTGTACATAGTTGATTGCAAGCCATATTTACAGAATAAATCACATTTAAGGAAGGCTACACCTGTCCATCACACTTTCACTTAATATCTTTACAAAATATGTTTTGATGTGATATATTTTACGTTGGAAAACAGAGGAATGGATGTATGTTTTTACAGACGTAATCCTCAGCTTATCAGCGATAAACAAGAGTGATTACATTCAACCAATAAAAATTTGAAAACTTCTAAAAAAAGTCATTATTCCTTGCTGTTTAACCTTACATTATTCAGTTTACTTACAATGTTAGCTTATGGGAAATAAAAAAGTATTCTTTAGGGCAAGAATGTAACATTTTGATTTTTATATGTTACTTATTCCGGGAATGATTCATCCACAAAGTATATACCAATCATTTTTGATTGGTTCAAATAATATCCTTGAAATTATTTATATTGATTTCTTGAGGTTTTTATGTCTTTATACTAGAAGTATATATTATATTGAAAAGAGGATTAGAAAATAATGTCACTTTCTCAAATTACATTAGAATTAATTAATTTGCAGCAAATTGTTATTTTCAATCAAAAGTGTAATCGAAATTTTAAAATTTTGGCTAGTATGTCGAAGGGATAGGAATAAATGGGAAGATGAGATTACAAAATCTAACGAGTTTGTTTGGTGAGGCATTGTCACCATGCAATGAAACACATTAGAAACTTTGAATGTTTATGACGGAAGCCGTTATCAGAAAATATGTCTGTGACTGGATCAGTCACGGTAGGATCAGCCATCGACAAGCAGAACACCAGACATGATTGAGCTAGTACTCAACATGCTGGTGTTATACTCTACGATTGATGGCCGAGAAATTGAGCGTGACTAAGAATACTGTTCGCACTAACGTTATCGAAAATTTGGGTAAGAGGATAATCTGTTTCCGATTGGCGCCGCACATGCTATCAGACGATCAGAAAGCTAAACTGATGAAAGCAATTTTAAATTTCATTATCATGAGTCATCGGGATGAACTATTTCTGTAAAACAACGTCACAAGCGATGAGACTTGGTGATACAATTTCGATTCGAGTTTCATGCGGAAATAGATGGAGTGGCTGTCAAAATTCCAATAGAAAAACAATCAAGAATTCATTACTGTGATGGCTACGGTGCATCCGGCGTGTTAGGCCACTGTTAAGCCGGATTGTGCAGCAGAGGGTTCTGCTGCACAATAACGCGTCTGATAACTCTGCAATCCGCGTCTGCGTATTCTTAGCTTAGCGTGGCGTCACTGTTCAAAGTCATTTCCCGTACTTCCCTGAGATAACTCAAGCAAACTTCTTTCTGTAGAGTGCACATTCATCGGAAATGTGCGCTCTACGATTGATTCCTAAGGAGGCATTTCCTGATAGTTTTCAGCAACTTCACTGACGTTTTCGATAATCTTTTACATCGCATGAAGTTCTATTCTGCTTTCAGCACAAGATAACAAAACCTGTGTGACTGACGAAGTAGAAATGAAACAAGGGAATATAATCGGTCGATCATGTTGGTTTAGAGCCGTAATATGTTTAAGAGGAACCAACCGATTTTCATAGCTTAATTCTTATCATTTTCTCACATACTACATATTGAGAGAAGATATTATGTCATTTTTAGATAAAGAATCGGAAGTAGACTTGGCGATAAAACTTTAACATCAACTTTTATATCATTTATATCATTAAAGGTGATTTAAAAAGAATTTCTTAGATGAGCTTGCTTGTTTTCTTTTTCAGTTTTAGATTTTCATAATATGGTTTTCAGCACATATGAAATTATTGTTATCTTTTAGTTACCTAGCAATAGTAGATACGCAAGTATTCGTCCAGAATTGCCACGACCAAAGAAAATACGTGGGTCTATGATTAAGTATGAGAAGGTATTCGACAGTGTACAACACCACAAACGCAGCTCCTCAAAAGACTCGACATAGATCAGAAGGACATGCGATACATTTAAAACTTATATTGGAACCAAACAGTATGAGGAATATGGATAATAATAATAAAGAGACTCTGAAGGATATCGAGATGAGAATTAAGGTTAATGGACCGTGGATTAATAATATCAGATATGCCGATGACACGGTCTGAATCACTGTTAGCTTGCCGGGTCTACAACAATTGATTAACAAAGTAGGATAACGAAGCAAAACATCATGCTTAAGTATAAACAGGTCCGACAGGCTTTTCCGAAACTTCTAAAGTGTTTACCTGTCTCGATTTTAACTTCAATCTACGATTAAAATTCGGTGCTTCTCTACGTTATGGGATGCCGGACATTACAGTATGGAGTTAATCAATTAGAGGCTTTCGAAATGTGAATAGTTGCAGAATCCTTAAAGTAGACTAACAAATGAAGAGGTACTAAGAAGTCTTATCAAAGAACAATAACTCTTTGAAATTATTAAAAATAGGAAAACGGCATTCTTAGTGCCTATAATTCGAAATACGAAATATCAATTCTTACAAGTGTTAATTAATAGCAAGATCGAAGGCCGAAAAGGGATCGGAAGAAGAAAAACGGTTGAGAATTATTAGACAATAGATAGGCTTATACGATATACCGTCGTTAATACACTCCGCAAGTTATAATGAAAAATGTTATCGTAAACATCCATTAATGGATTGCATTAGAAGTTATTTTATTGAATGACTAGTTCAGTCTTTCCACCTTCTATTAATTTGTAATTTAACTCTGGGATCCAATATCCAAAAATCTAAAGTGTTTTGTCAAATAAAAAAACATTTTTTCCGTAGCTTTGATCCCGAAAGGGTTATTCAAACAGGATGAATCTTCTGGAATAATTTACATTGATTTTTATTATTTCTGTTCATTTTACATAATTATCTGTAGAATTCGATCTTTACCAGCATACATACAATAATATTTACATATTATACACAGTCGATGGATTTGGATCTGATAGCAGCAACTTTGTTTTTTAAAACGATCCTGCCAAAAAACTCGATTTTTATTAACACAAAAATTAACATACATACAATTAACTTCTACCATGAAAACTGTTTACCTCATGGTAAATCAGATTTGAAAAAGAAACCATATGATATTTTTTCAAGTTGAAGAAGAAAGGATAACAGTTTTACTTCATTTCCTCCCCATTTATGAAAATTGGTGAGAATTGACGTATCTATAAATGATTTTTCGAAGCTTAATGTATATTTAGTTTGTATGTGAGCATTGAATATTATTATTTCACGCGTTAGTTGCTGGTATAAGCGAAAATGACAAGAGGTGGAATCATTAATGAGACAAATTATTACAATACTATTTAATGAAGGGAATTCATATTCTGAAATTGGGAAATTATCTAAAACATCGAGAAATCAAGCTGGGATTTAATGAGAAATCAACAATAAAACTCAAAAACCAACAATAAAACCAAAACGGAGGACTAATTATGTAATATTCAATGTACTATGAATTGACACTATAAAGAGACTTGTCATAGTGAAGCTAAGAAAATTGTATTTTGGGTTTAACGATACATTTTGTAAACCTTAATTTTTTGTGTCAAATATCATTTTTTCTAAGCCAAAGAAAAATCCTTATTGAGAAGTTAGCGACTATAGGAATTGGGGTTAAAAACAGTAGAACAGAACAAGTTCGGCAGAAGAGTCTTGTTTTGTAGCCTGTGAGAGTCGGAAAGAAATGAGATATTTAATAATTATTGTCTAGAACGAAAAGTTACATTTCCGACATCCATTGTGTTTTAAAGGTTTATGTCAGCCAAATATGTCGAACGATTATACTTTATTCATACCATTTCCAATACCGATAGAATCAACCATCCTTGGAGAATATTTATTGCCAAAATGTTTTTTTTTTGTTAAAGGACTTCATATTACAGACGAAGCTACGTGCCATACGTGAAAACAACCTTTAAAACAATAGTTTTATTATGTGGGTCTCAAACATCCTTGAAAATTTAGTAATCATACGGGACAAAAAATAAAAAAAAGGTGTGGGAATTTTTTGCAAGATCAGTGAGAGAACTGAAAACCATTCTTCAAAAAATGAAACATGGCATGGCAGAAGATTGCTTAGAACTACAAAACTACAAAATAAAAATAATAATAAAGTTACTTAAATTTTGAGATATTGCAACACTAATGTGAATATGTAAAATATAAAGTTTGAAATTTTCAATGGTGAACGTACTCAGAACATGTTGTCATACGACTGCTATTTGAGTTGTTTGCAGACACTTGAACCATTAATCTTGGTCAAAAAATGGAATTGTGATGATTTTCTATGACACACGATCTGGATTAAACCCACAGCAGTGTGCCGCTTCTACTTTTGGTGATCAGGCAACATCTCGAGCCACGGTGTTTCGCTGGTTTTCCGAATTCCATCGTGATTGTACATCGTTACAGGATGAATTTCGTGAAGGTTGTTCAAAATCGACTGTTGTACCAAACAATATCGATATTGTGCGTAAACTTATATTGTAAAATAGTCATATACCGTGAGATTAAAGCATACTTGGCCATTAGTTTCACTTGCATCGTGTTGCTTCAAAAGTCGTCTATTGCAATTGTTAGTAATGGGCGACGAAACATGTATCTATGCATATTAATTCGAAACTAAACAACGATCGACTGTATGAGTCTGTCAAGGCGACCCAAATCCAACAAATTTATTCGTGCATGAAGCAAATGGTCGCTTGTTTTTCGCAATAACTGGATTTGCCACCCCCGTTCCATGAGAGCAATGTACACCAGTCAATTTGAGTGTAACACTATCATTTATTTGCCAGATGTGTTCGAAAAAATCAGGGAAACCAATAGCATCACGACGAGCCTTGTACAAATAAAACATTATTTTCTTGCTCACAGAATCAACTAAATTCTTTCTTCTGACCTTTTTATTTTTGCGCGATGATGAATTCATTCAATTATTTATTTATTTTGTCCTTGTTTTTATTTTGTATACTCTACTTTCATTTAAAGGTTAGGTGAATATATTTATCTTTTTTTATTAAACGTATAAAGGTACGTGTAATAACTGGTAGATACTTTAATGGATTTGTCTTGTTTGTAACCTACATGGAATAAATCAATGCTTAAGTTACTTTAGGATCGCTAAATAACTTAAAATAAATGGGACCATCTAGTGAAATTTGTTTGAATAATTATTTGATGATAATACTGTCATTGTGAAAAAGAAAACTTGAGGTGATGGAATAATAGAATTTGTCTAGTCATTCAATCATTACAAGGTTTTTAGCACTCATTGGATGGCATCTTGCAATCACAATTATGAGAAATTTATTCAATTTGAAAACCGATTAAAACGTTTTCCATCAGTCACTTCTATATCCACGAAATCTCGATAACGACGAATAGCAATAAAAAATCAATTTTCCAATTATCCTCGTTGAACGCTGCTCAATACAAACGCAACAAAAATAACATTATAAGCTAACAAGTTTTGAAATAATTGTTAGATTCGATATTTTGTTCATCTCCTGTTCATCTGTTCATCGCCTGTTTATAACAATGTTCCATTTTGTTAATTTAGTTGTGTAAAAACCGGTTGATAGAGCTTGTCGAAAGCACACCCATAGAAAAGATCTTAAATTATTATATGTTCTTGTCTGAAAATTATGTTTGAGTTGAGTTTTAAATGATAAAACGTGTTGTTTTTGTTATGAACTGAGGTTACCTATTTACTGGCGCTAAATCACCAGAGAAGGTGCACAAGTACAATATTCAGCATACGCAGTTCGACTGCGCAAGATGAAAAGATTTTACTCCCTACTCTACCAACAATGACTTGGAACAGTTTCTAAAGAAGGAGAGTACCTAGTACTATAGCTTTCTTCGTATTATTTGATTCATTTTTTGTTGAAACATAGAAATAAATATTGGAAAAAAGATCTTAAAAATTGGATATTTCAGAAACTTTTTCAACTAAAACGTGTGTAACGGAAAGATCTTTTCCACATCAAGGACTACAGGAACAGTATTTGTCATTTTTAATGTTTCACTTTGGTCTACAGTTGACTGAATTTACGACAAAACATCAACATTACAGCTGAAAATCGATATAAAATAGATATTTTCTATTGATAAAACTTTCATGTGTTTGGTATCTGCAGAAAATCTATTTTCCGGAAAGGAAAATTTTACATGCGTTTAAATCTTGAACATGTCATATAAATGGATAATAACTGTTCCGAAAACTGATCATAAATACGAATTGATTCGGTATTCGCAGAATTTTGTTAGAATATCCGGAAGACGACATAAAAGCTATGAATTGGACTACATAAAAAATATTTGAGATCTTTGTCTCTTATGAAGTAGTATTTTCAATTGTAGAAATGGACACTGTGGACTACTATCCAATTCAATTTTTTCCATGTAATCAGATATAATTACACTGAAAATATAATACGAGGGCTCATCCATTTGCTCTGCCCATGATTTATATTTCCAAAAAAATTGAGATATATGTTACAATTGTGGAATCAACTCTCAAGAAATATCTAACTTTTCTAATCATCAGCAGCACGAAACATCTTCTGGAATTTATGTTGAAAGTCCACTATCAAATATTATTCCAATGAATTAAATTGTTTAATGATGAATAATTGATCAATAATTTCCTCTGTTGAAAATAAAACTTCCAAAAAGTGAGAAAAAAATGAACAATCACGCATCAATGTAGAAGATGAGATGCAGAAATGTCAACATTTTTGACAGTTGTGTAAAAAAATAATTAAAGTAGGGGAGGTAATCAATAAAAACTATGTATACAGGAATTATTCAATTTGTGTCCCATTCAATGACATGGGCCGCTAAAACGATAGTAGACTCCTCGATCCTTTGTGGTAATTTCAAGTTTACTACGTTCTATTAAGTCTTTTAAATTCTCAGTTGATGTAGACCTGAATTTTCAAGTAATCCAAAAAAAATCATAAGGGGTGAAATCAGGTGACCTAGGTGGAAATTCCATTGATCCACGTCTTCCAAAACACTTTCCTTTAAACTGCTTCGTAAATATTTTTGTGACAGAATTGTGTAGTAACTATCTTAATGTTTGGTTCCATTGATAACTTAACCGATAGTTTTCCATTTTAGTGGCTTTTTCATGCAACCTCTGACTTTCTATTAGCTTACTTATGTTTTATTTTTGTACTCTTCGATTTTTTTACTAAGTGCTTTGTATATTTCCGTTCATAATACATTTTTACATTTTTTCTTCCGTTTAGCCATGCACAGTTATAATAGTGATTTTCCTAAATTTCCCCTCAAGCGTAGATATAATTACTTGAGGCGTGTGAACACTGGAACATTAGTTATATGTATGAGCAACATTTTCATAGCATGATTCTTCTAATCTATAGTATTGTATCCGCATATATATTATTATTCACTCAGATGATGGTAAATTTCACTATATCAAAATACGAGGATGTATTGATATCTAGTTAGCCTACAGTTCAATTCTGTGAGGCTCGGATTTATATGCAAAGAATTCATGTAAACTATTGATATGACGAGTACATATTTCAATTATTACTCAAGATGTGTAAGATCGTATTGAAATACGTTTATACTGTTATATTCCCGGAAACTTTTATTTATAACTCTTATCTAAAATACCCCATATTGCTTTCCTTGTTACTTTATTGTTGGCAAGTTTCTCATGATTATTTGATATATGGGGGCATTAAGCTATCAACGAACAAAAATTTGTAGTGGATTAAATCTTTTTTGTTTTATTACTTCTTTCTAATTCAACTCAGGAACAGTGGCAGTTTCAACGTGTAGATGGGGATCCAAATAACTCCCAATTATAAATACAATATTCAGTACTGGATTTCTTGGAAGTAATTGTTCCAGTTATTTCACAGTGATAAATTGAATGATCTCTATAAATACGAAAATACCGCGATTACATCTATCTCAACTGGGCAATATGTATTGTACCATTATCTGTTGAAGGCGTACTATTGAGATCGTCTTTGCAGTATGTGGAGTAGAACATCGATCTTGAACAGTTGATTCAAATGGGCAAAAAGTGTCAAAATAAACTCACAAAAAATGAAAAACTGTCAACGGTAATAACGTGAGTTTTAAGATTAGTTACAAATATTATGACTGCTTTAGAAGTTGAAATAATGTTACTGAGGACGAGAAACTATTGGCAGAATATTTAGAAAGTAAGCAAATGATTTTAAAAGATGGTTTGCAAATGAAAATAATAAGTGTAAAGTTTATGGCGATATTTATGTCATTATATGCCTAGAATTGAGAAATATTATTTATGTTGAACCCAATTTCATCATCAGAATTTCTACTGGAAATTCATTTGAATTTAGGGCTATAAACATTAGAAAAAATCAGAAACTAGATGAAAGCTATTTCATAAGAAGCTTATATTACGGTGAGATACTATTTTATTAAATGAAAACATTATTGGCAGCAGATTAATCAACTACATTTTATATTACTTCTTCACTTTGTTTTTAACGAAATAATTCACTATATATCTTATTACACCTTGTATGCAAAGCCATTGATGATTCTCCTCATTTATTTCCTATCGTTTCATAAAACTCGAGGAAAAAAAAAAGGATTCTGCCAACTGATTCTTGTCCTCCCTTTTTTGTCAGTGTAAAGGATGTGCTGTGAAGCGTGTAGAGACAACTAGGAACAAACGTGACGGAGTCGAATAAAAGATTGAGCATGAAAAGAAAAAATGTAATTACGAAGGACAAAAGCTAACGTGTCAAGTATAGGAACTTGTTAAAATAAAAACGGGAGATTCACACGTTATATGAGGTCAATATGGAAACTGAGATATTTTTTAATGAGTAACAATTGAATTTTATATAGCCTATTTCAGAAAGCTATAGAGTAATAAAATGGGAAATTCCGTCCAGTTCGACTCAATTTCGGTGTCGGCCTTGAAATAGTTTTGTTTGTAATTGCAGAGTAGAATTAGGAAAACTATGTTTTCTGGCCTGAAGTGTCACTATCGAAATATTGTGTATTGATTACTTAGGTAGTATATTATACAGTTACATTTTGCGTTTAACAGGTACCATTTAACCTTCTATTAGTGCCTCTGCCTAATTCCAACCTTATTTCAGATTCGGCTTAACCATGCGCCTTAACGGCAATGGTGCTTTACCCAAAATTTCTATACCTTTATTTGTATATTTGTTTAGTTAACGCCTCAGTATTTGCTGTTAAGCCGTAAATAGTGTTCACAGTATTATAAGATTAGTAATAAAATGGCGACATTTACACCAACGAAAAGATGTTCCAATAATTCTCCACTATCAGTGAATGAAAAACTTATTATTTTAAATGTACACGATTGCATGAAATACGATTATCCGAAATTTACTGTACAGGAAACTGTCGACCGATGTTCCCGTATGACTGGAGCTGGAAAGTCCACCGTTTTTAAATTATTGAGGGGGAGAAAGATAGTAGGCCAAGTGGAACCTCCCAAGAAAAGTCCAGGCAGACCAGTAAAAGTCCTTGATGAAGACACCAAAAGTGTAATTCGAAGAAAAGTTCACTCTTTTTATTTTAAAGAAGTGTCCACCCTAGATAAGATTTTAATGGAACTTGGCCAGGTTGACAGTATTCCGTTGATAACTAAAAAACTTTTAAACTTTTAAAAGCATAACCATAAAGCACTTTTACTGGACAGCGATGAAATTGTTTGTTGGCGACGAAAATACTTAAGAAGTATGAAGCAGTACAGAACAGAGCAGAAGAAAATCTTTTATCTTGATGAGACGTTGATTAACGAAGGTTATACAGTATCAAAAATGTGGCACGACAAAAATATAAACAGTGCTCGCCAAGTTTTCATGGAAGGCCTGTCAACGGGTATTAAGGTGCCCTCAGGTAAAGGGAAAAGGCTAATAGTCGTCCAAATTGGAAGCGAAGAGCGATTTTTAAAAGAAGATTTGCTAATCTTTCAGTCGTGCCATACGGGAGATTACCACGAGGACAAGGATTCGGATGTTTTTGTAGACTGATTCAGTAGTAGTTATCGATAACGCAAGTTATCATTCTCGACGCATATAAAAGACTCCAACTTCATCTTGGAGAAAACAAGAAATTATTGACTGGTTAACCACCAAAAGTATTGAATTTGAAGATAATTTGGTAAAACAAGAGCTAATAGTTGTAGCAAATTTCCACAAACATCGTTTTATGAAATACGCCGTGGAAGATATAGCAGAAAAACATAATGTAACTGTGCTGCGCACACCGCCATATCATTGCGAACTAAATCCTAAGAACTAATATGGGCCCAAGTGAAAGGTCCTATAGAACTAATATGGGCCCAAGTGAAAGGATTTGTTGCAAGACACAACACGACATTCAAAATGAAAGACGTTAAGCTACTGTTTGATCAAGCCATTAAGGAGGTGACACCAGAGAACTGGCGAAAAGCAGTCCAGCATGTCATTAAAGAAGAGGGGAAAATCTGGGATCTTGACTAGAGGTGGGCAAAATAATCGATTAATCGAAAAATAATCGATTAATCTGGTGATCGATTAATCGATATATATTTTTAAAAATAATCGGTAATCGATTAATGGATTAATCGAAAAATATCGATTAATGGATGTGGATTACATACCGTGAGAATTTGGTTTTATAAAATACAATGTTTCTTGCCTATTTTCATTCTCAAAAATGCATAATGGTTTTGGTACAGTTTAATTGAATTTGAAAGATAGTTTTTAAGTGGCTTTATTACAAAGTAAAAGACTGAAATAGTTATTTGTATGCTTAGGCCGCGAAATACCTTTTTAACGTACCGAAAGAACAGTTATCGCCGAGACAACCTGCGGCCGAGGCAAGATAATCTTGAGGTCGTTAAAAAGTTTCCGCGGCTATGGCATACACACTATTTTTCGAACAATCGTTAAAATAATTAAATAATATAATAATCAATTTAACGATTGAAAAATTTATTTCCTGAATAATTATTATAGTATACTCGCTCTTTATCTTGTTTTTTGTAGGAATCAAACCACAATCGTTCTTTTGAAGCTTCCTCGGATGACGAAGAATATTATGATTTTTTATAATTAAATTTCTGTATAATGTATTTTTTGTATAATGTTCAATAAAAAATAAGTGTATCTAATACTATGTACATAAAGCCTAAATTTTATTCTGTTAAAATAAAATTCTTTCCTTCTTACGAGTATCCTACCGGCACGCCTTTCACACTATTTTCAGTGTTTGTGAATGGATAACGATAGGCTAAGACTATATATTGACCCCAACCCGGGTGGTACTATCTGCACTAGATAAAAAGAAAGAATTTTGCAATGAAAACAATGCCAAACTATGAAAGTGGCTTAAATATTCGTTAGGTCACTCTGTGGTCCCTTTGCATAACTAATGAGGTTCTATTACTCTATACCTTTCTGAAATAAACTATAATAACATATAGTTTATTGGTAGTTTGATTTACATTTTGATGTGACAGAATGTCCAACATAAAAATATATAACAAAAAACAAAGTAAAAACAGAATGTGTTCTAATTGGCGTTGAAGTATTGTCAGTAAAATGAATTCAAAAGCAGCTTGACATTATTTGTACGTTAATCGAAACCACTATTTGGATCAATAATCATTCAAATATGATTATTCTACATATATATAATATAAAATTTGGAGCGAAAAAACATTAAATTTTTTTGAGGTCTGTATCCTTTCAACGCTGAAGACGAGATTAAAGTTTAGTTGAATTTTGCGAGTTGATAAATTCGAAATATGAGTTTGTTTGCTTAGCTATTTCAATCACTGACTTTTGTAAAAGCCATTTTAATGCATTCTAATTCTGTAAAAACACCGTCACATCTCGACTGACAACAACTGAGATATCTGATCATATAATTTTTTTGTACACATTCATAATATCTCCCGCAGAGAAGTCTCATGAAATGGAGCCCTGTGTTGTAGTTGATAGACGAGCTATTTACCGCTACCAACAAAAACCGCTTTTTATGTTCGTCCTTAGATAGGTGCTCTTTAAACCGGTTATTAACAGAGCTCTTAGTTTGCCCAACGAACTTGTCACAAACATTATAATTAATTTTGTAGATACCAGTTTCTTGGAAAGATAGCTGAGTAAGGAAAAAGAGCATATTCCTTACAGTCCCCTCTGTAGTTTATTAGAAGTGTATGCTCTATATTACCTACATGGTTTCCTTCTAGATAAATAGTCAAAACAGTTATTTTCCCTAAAAGCTACCTTGGAATAAAATTTCAACCCATTAATCTTGCAATCAAAATTATTATAATTCGTTTTTTGTTGAATCACGTGAAAAATTCAAAGATTGAATACAAAAGTGTATCAATTAATTATGGAAGAGTAGAATATCAGAAACTGATCAATGAGAACTTTTTTATGTGATTAACAGCCCAATTATTGGATTGAAATAAACTTTTCGTTTCTTCTTCTAATGTAGTTACATATTTTTCATATATATTTTACATATTTTTCATATATATTTTACATATTTTTCATATATATTTTACATATTTTTCCATATCTTTTTTTTAGATTTCAATTTTGAAATTGGGGAATTCCATTAAAATTATTTCTATCAGTCCATACAGAAGATCTTAAATTGTAAAAAGTTTTCCTGGGAATAGAATGATAACTTCCAAGGGTAGAATCACATATGCTACAGGCATCACAAAGCCCGAGACGTGATAAAAAACTGAATATTCCTCTTTTAAAAAAACGTCGTTTGATATTACGAAGGGTGAAATGTTAATTGGAAAAAATATATACCGAGGTCGTTAGGAAAAATTTTACAACGTCAATTAAAGTCGCCGTGAAAAAATTATAGGAATTCATTCGTCGCATGGATTTATAAAAGTTTTCTTCGAATCGTAGATGTATGTACGTTATTTCCGAATATTACGAAAAGACGGTTGAGTCGAAAGTGAATAATTATAATTTGAGCTAGATTTCTTATTGAAGAAAAAACTTTATATCTATACTTTCCTATTAATCAGTCCAAAGTCTAATTTGTTACAATGGTTACATCTATTTTCTTGTTAATCATAATGTATATCCTTATCTGAGATATAATTTAGGCTAAGTTGTGATGTGAATTAAAACTATTATATGAACTGCCACAAGCGACAGTATTTGTGAAAAAAGATATTGCGCTAACTTACGAGTATGTGATGTTTCTAGAAGATTAGGACAATCAAAATGGCGGAACTCTATGAAAATTCACAGTAAGATCGTGGAAGTGAAAACCCAATTAACATGAAATATGTAGCGCACTCAGGTAGACAGGATATTAAAAACCGTAGTATAATAGAAAGCAAGTTTTCAAGCATTCCATAGCCAATTTGTTTTTAGTTTCCCACCCTCATTGTTTCCAAATCCCCCACCACCTCATCCAACCATCTCCACCTTGTTCTACCTCTCCCATCATGCATCCACTTTAGCATAATTCTCAACCCAGTTTCCGGTCTCTTTCCATATATCCCAGCCATCTTACCTTTTTTTTCATTATCTTGTTCTTTTTGGGCTTTCTTTGCATACGTCATTATCTTTTTTGTCATATTGGGTCTTTCTATTGTTTTATTATATTCCCAGCTTCCAATTTTCACTTTATTTCTTCTCTCTTCTTGCTACATTTCATATACTTCGCTCTCTCGCCTTCTCAGCTTAGAACCATTTCTCATTATTTTTTCTTTCTTTACAGTTACATTTATCGTTAGTATAGCTATATCATACATATATGCAATTACTTGACCTCCCTTACTTTTTATTGTGTTTTTTTATTGAAATTTTTGTTACACAATCGAGGGCCATAATATGTAATGTTGCTGAGAATCCAGTTTCTATTTATATTTCTCTCTATATATATTTTGATAAAGACTCAAAGGATAGTGGAAACTTCAAATTTTTTCTTCCAAAAATTATTAAAAAAAAACTAATTTTAAAACAGAAGAGACCTAAAATCAAAAACATTTAGAAATATTAAAATATCAAAAGGTCTAGGAAATAAGAAATTGAAGAAATCATACAATTATATAGATTTGAATATATATAGATTTGAATATGATATTTTTGCTTCTGTTTTTCTAAATAAAAAGCTCATGTTTTCTTCACGTTTCGGAGACTCAAGTAACAACTCTGATTTATTCATGATATTCTGTTTTCATAGAGACAAAATTCATCGTTTATCCCTTCTCTTTTCCATTTCCTTATCATTATATTTGTCCTTTTTGAGTTATAATATTTGGTGTATTTAAAGTCCAAATCTCAGTTTTATGTAACTATTTCTCTCAGATGCTAGTTAAATTTATTCTTTCCTTCTGAATTCATATGATGATAAGAGGATATGTACCTACATCTGAATAGATCATTATCAATGCTCAATTTTTTCTTTTCATTGAAAGCAGTTGTTTTATTACAATAGTGGTAGAGGATCCCATTTCTCGCTCGTCAATGATAAAATTCTATTCTATTAGTAAGAAATACGTCGCACGTAGAATCATTCCACGTGTTTCAGTTTTGTTAAATAGTAACAATGTTATTCCGAACTTGTAGTCAGCTTTGTAATTTTATTGGGATTTCAAAATTCGTTCGTTCGGTCAGTTAAGAGAGACTCTTTAAATTTATTGACCCTAATAGAAAAAGAAGCTTATTTAGAAGAAGTTAAAATAAGAAGATGGTCTAATGACCTTCACACTTTAATGGGTATAGAAACTTGATAAATAAATAATCCAATATATGACATTAGAGCAGTTTTCGTATTTAGTGGTTTGGGAAGATGCAGCGTTCACAAATCCATTTTCCTACCAGGATGATCGAATAGCACTTTCCATTTGTTATAAATTTGAAATAAAATCCTGATTTCAACTGCGTTCACATATTGACGTAACATGCTCCGATAACCGTCAGGTTCAGAAATTTGTGTATTTTTATTTCTATGTTGAGGGAAAATAGAAAATATGATATATACCGATAATTTCGTTTAAATCTAATACGGAATTTTGACTAGTTCAGTATAAATGACTCTCAGCATGAACGTTTTATGAATTATTAAGCTGGCTAAGAAAATAATTCACAATATTATCTTATTGAGGATTGAAATAGAAAATGGAATATAGTCGGTAAAAAATACGTGAAGTTTCAAATCCGACGAATCCAACCAATCAATCTGACCTGAAACAATCTTAAAGAAAAGTGCCATTTCATATTGACGTTCGACACTGGTTTAAAGCGTCAAGTGGTACAGTTTTGACTGGAGTGTCATCCTCAATTGATGCACTGATAAAACTAAACATCTTTCAATATTCTAAATAGAATATACAAGTAAAGAATATAACCTGTTCATGGATCAGGAATCTAATTTAGTCGTTTTGCCTAGGTTATTATTTAAAATAAAACAGTAGGTAGGTTAGATGAAAAGTTTATGTTACAAAAAAACACTAAGCGATATGAAGTCTGGAACTGGAAACTGGAAAAATGCAAATATAAACGTAACGAAATAAAATAATGGTTTATCCACACATCTAAGTCTCGGATTCAAGCGATCCGTCGTCTTCACGTCTTTAAACAAAATACAGTAAAAGCTCCTTATTCGCGCTTCCTTCATTCACGTTTTCACTATTCGCGGTGTAAAAAAAAATGTAACCCAATTCTTATATCGGCTAAAAATGTCTTTATTGGCGGATTTAATAAGTATCCAACCCAATATCCTTTGTAAATGCCGTCAAATGGACTAATAAAAAAAGTAAAATAGATCATATAAAAACTTTGCCTAAAGTATGTTGTTAAATGATTTTGCCGACAACTTTCCCGCAATCGGTGTTTTTTAGAATGTAAATAAACAAAATGAAAGCAATGAAAGCAACCTTATGATTCAATGACGAAGTACATATACATATTTTAAATGTTGCTGTTCCGTTCTATGGTAAAAGTCGCTTTGCGTGTTTTAGTTTTGCGTCTTTCACATTCGTTATAAAAATTGTAATCGAGTAATACATCTCTACCGCTCTTTTTCTAATTTATAATGCCAACTAAAAAAATGTGACGCGACACGAAAAAAATCTGTGTTACCGCTTAAAGTGAAAATAGAAATGCTTGATCGTATACGCATTGGAGAGTCATTTGCATCCATATCACGCTCATTCAATGTTAACGAATCAACTGTACGATCGATAAAAAAATCCGAAAGATGAGATAATCATTGCATAACATTAAAATCGTTGGAGAAGCAGCATGTACAGACACCGTTGCAGCAGAGCGATATCTAGAAGAATTTGCAAACCTAGTATCTGATGGAGGATACAAACCTGAGAAGTATTCAATGCAGACGAAAAAAAATGATGATGAAACTGCACTGTTTTGGAAGAGAATGCCAAACAAAACATTCATTTCTAAAAGCGAAAAGTCTGCACCTGGATTTAAGGCAGCAAAGGATAGAGTTACACTGCTTCTATGTTCTAATGCATCTGGAGATTGTGTCATTAAGCCACTGATGCTTTACAGATCGTTTAATCCTCGGGCTTTAAAAAATCAAAACAAGGACAACCTGCCAGTGTTTTGACGTGCTAATAAGAGAGTATGGGTTAAAAGCGCTATTTTTTGTGACTGGTTCCGGAATTGTTTTGTTTCTGAAGGTGAAACTTATTTAAAAAAACAGAATTTAGACTTTAAAGCACTTCTACTTTTGGACAATGAACCAGGTCATCCTCTCGAACTTGAAACTATGCATCCAAATATAAAAGTATCATTTTTACCTCCCAACACGACGGCTTTGCTTCAACCTATGGAGCAGGAATAATCCAGGCCTTTAAGCTCTATTACATTAAACGAACCTTCAGAATCATATTGGATAATATGGAATGTAATCCTGATATGAATGTTATGGAATGCTGGAAGAAAATTGACATTAAAAAATGCATCGTAAATATAAAAGGATCATTGGAAGAGCTGAAGCCATGCTGGAAAAAACTGTGGCCTCTGAATTGAAGGAGCTTTTAAAAACTGCCAAGCAAGAGAAAATTACAAAATTGTTCAAATCATGTTCAAAAACTTAAATAAAATTGATTTTTTTATATATTTGTTTTTTTTTATGTATTCATTTTGTCACCTAGGAACGTATCCCCCATAATCCCATACAAATTACCATTCCGTATTCACGGTTTCTGTATTCGTGGCATATTTTTGGAACATATACCCCGCGAATAAAAAGCTTTTACTGTACATCTTTTCTATAAACCGTGCGTCTGTCGGATTTACAGAATGATATTGGTTCTCACGTCTGACTTTCGCGAGCTTTGTGTCTAATTATTATATGACCCCGCTTGAAATGGATTTGTAACGATGTCTGCTGTTACAAACGCTATGTATGCTATGCTTACGTAAGAGAATAGAGAGGATGGAAAACGATAAACTATAACTAAGTGAAGAAGAAACGAAGCTAGAAAATTGATAGCATATATCCTCCTACATAAGCAATAATATAATATAACTAAAGGCTAGGTGAGTTTGAGTCTGCGAGTGTCTTTATCATAGAAAAGTTTCACTATTTTTTTGTTAATGTGGATATGGATTCGTTCCTCGAGATTTTCAGCAATCTTCTCTTTCTCTTATTTGTCTGTTTTTTTATGGAGTTGTTGATATAGATCTTTATTGCAGACTTCCGAATTTCCTTTTATTCGTGAAATCATTTAAAATTACTCAACTTGGATGATAGAGGTTCCTGGACGAGTTCTGCTTCTGAACTTCTAAAGAAAAAAATGAGGCACAGGCTTATTCAAAAAGATGCATAACTTAGAAAAGTGCTTAAGCAAACGCCATTGTCATAATTAGCTTGTCCGATTTGGTTTCTGAAACTAGGATTTAAAGTTGAAGCTCGATTTGATTGGCCTGCCAACTATTAAAAAAGTAGACAAAATTCTCCTAAATATCAAGATAATACGGAATATCTAACTCACAGCATCACTACGGAAATAAAAGTCCACAATCATACAATTTTGCACAATTTACTGAATACCAATATACTTGGATAATTGGAAAGAAAGTGTTGCTTAGTATTTTGTGAGATTGGAAGAATATTATTTACTATCCATTATAAATAACTGACGGGATTAAGGTGGAATAAAATCACCAGATAAATAAAAGTAGCGTTATTTTCTCCATTACCAATGCTAGACGATGCATATCTCAGTACGAGTTGTGCTGTATCAACCGTAAAGTCCTGGCTTTGCCCTGTTGTTATGGTCTTTCAAAGGTGTCGAACTAATCTCAAAAATGGCTTAGTAATTACTGTTTCGTCCAGTTATATAATCAAGAAATTATGATTTAAACGTAAAACTGATTATTGATTATTGTAGCACATATATTATATCATTAAATGGATGTAGAATGTAGATGTAGAAACTCTTTTCACAATCAAATGATATTTGAAAATTATTTTCAGGTATATTGTCATGAAAAAATTGTTACTGGGAGATGCTTGCTATCTATTTATAATCCAATAAAATACATATCCAAAGATATGAAAAAAAAGTTATTATTATAGGGCTGTCTTTCAGAAATAATATCGAATCGATTCGATTAAAATCATTCATTTACAGTCTTGCTTTTGCTACAGTAGAAAAAGTAATTGTATTTTTTGTGCTAATAAGAGTCTGTGGTTACTGTTGATGAGATTTTTCGAAGCATATTCTTAGGCCCGGTGTAGTAGCTCTACTCAATATACGTTTTTCAACATTCTACATATAAATTGAAAAAAAAGTACCATTCTTTCAAGATTATTTGATTTTAATACTACTATTCAAATTATTTAGGTGCAAGTGAGTGTCACTCAAAAGAAATATGTTGCCTCTCACATTGTCTCTGAACTTTTTGCTACTTTTTTATCCACTTTCGCTGTATGTCAAGCCAAATTTCCCTTAATTTTGGCTCTTTTATAGAATGGTGGATTTTTAACTTTGTTTATCATCTTTCTCCATTTTTTCTTTTTCTTTCTTCTTGATTTTTCACTTACAAATCATTTGAATATTCTAAATGCCAGGATTATACATTGTTACATCGCTTTTATGAAAAATTTTGAGAATCAGCAATGAAAGGAATGAGAATTTCTTTACAAAATGATCCAATTAGATTAATTACATCACAAATACTGACAAATGGTCTTCGGATATCCATATGAAAATGACGCATTATCCTAATGTTCATATTTTTGCGTTAGTCAACTGGCCTAATCCGCTTTCAAATATCTTGACGGTTCTGAATCTTGTTTAAGTTGCTCACAGAAACTAATTTTCTCTTCCCACGGCACGGTGGTGTCTGGTCGACCACCCTGCTTACTTTTTGTTGCACCCTATTGAGTACTTATCAAAGTCACGAACACCAACGATTTTTTATTTCGACATTAACGAAATATTTTGAGATTACTGCTCTCAACGTGGCGTAAGCAGTCAAAGTTCAGAGACAGCTCTGATCATAAATTTGTCCTCGACATGAGAATTGAACAAATTGACGATTGTATATTTTCCATTCGAGAAGTGAATAATTTGATCACAATTTATTTCGCTAATATGTACTTTATAATTTAAATTAAGAGCTCTTAGGGATTATATAGGATTATAGGAAATATTGAATGAACATGATACAAATGACAATAAGAAAACAGGGTAGATATGAACAGTAATAGAGCAAGCCCATGAATAGAAGTGAAATTAGACTTGTTTTAAAGCAATGTCTTTGATAATAATAGAAAGAGAAATAAAAGGGATAGATAAATGAAATAAAGAGTTAATACAGATAAGGGAAAGGGAAAAAGGACATTACTACTAATGAGAAGAGAGGTTATACTCAAGGCACCAGAATAGAATAAAAATTATCAGTCAAGAATAACTATGAAAAATAGAGAATATCAATTTTGATATTTAAGAAGTTTTTCAAAACTTTCTGTCTCTTGTATACAAATCAAAAACATCAGACCTTACGACTTGACTTCCATTGATAAGGAAAGGTTAACTTGGATAGTATTCATGGATTATAGATGACATTGATTTGTCAATTAATTGTAACAGAATGGTCTGCATTGTCATATAACCAATGATAAATCTCTCATTAACTGTTGCAGATCGCATGGTAGAAATTCTTTGTGAAATTTATGACTACAAGATAGTTGGTATTTGAGACTTAGTGAGTGGTCACTATGATCCAGGAAAAAAATCAATCACGGAATTATTTGGAAGCCGCTTCAGCAAAACAAGACAGTTAGATGGTTAGTCTTGCATGCGTGATCCTATATTTTCAGTGTTATAAATAGATCTCATCTTGGTCTTGGTCTTGGTCTTGGTCTTGGTCTTGGTCTTGGTCTTGGTCTTGGTCTTGGTCTTGGTCTTGGTCTTGGTCTTGGTCTTGGTCTTGGTCTTGGTCTTGGTCTTGGTCTTGGTCTTGGTCTTGGTCTTGGTCTTGGTCTTGGTCTTGGTCTTAGTCTTGATACATCATTTAAGTCAAGAATGATGCTTTTGTAAGATTTTTGTTCTATATACTTCCATTTCGTTTCTCTATTTTTAATGAGGGCTCTCTTTAATTTGGAAGTAAATCACTTTATGGTTTGTATTCACATTTTTATTTTCGTTTACACATGGTAATGAGTCAGGATAAGTAATTCTTCTTCTTATTAGCTCCCACTTCTCTGAAAACACAAGTACCAAATATATTTGCTGATGTTTCAGCTAATGGTCAATATTTAGCAATGGACAAACTTTTTGTCCTGACATTCTAAATATTCTTTGATGATGGAGTTTATTGTAGTCTATGTTGTATCTTGATATTTCATGTTCAACTAAATAATTTGCATCTGATTGGGAACGAACAAGCAACATAGAGTAAATTTTTGCAGTTTGAGCTTTAAAAAAGGTCGAGTATGTGAAGTAGAGAGGAAAGCTTATAAAAAAAAACGTACGTATAGTAGATTTTCAACCCAATAGGCTTGATTCCGGAATAGGATTATATTTGGAATATAAATAAATATTCTACATCCTTGTGTCGAAAATTAAAATTTCGAGACGAATGTTTGTGCAGTTACCTTTCGATTCTAGGCAACAATCAAAGTTGTTATTGTTATTGTATAGGTCCTTGCACTACTTACTCTTGATTTTGTGAGCCTCAGTATAAAGATACTGGTTTTTCATCAACTGCACTGATGTTTTGTGTGAGTGTAGTTATCAAGTACACCGAAATTAACATTTAAATACTATATTGCCATTAGTACATCTCAACTAATTGACTTTAATGTACTGTAGTATTAGATTATATTAGACACAGTTAACATTGACTTCTTTAGAAAATCTCTCTGATGTGGATTTAATTAGCAGAACTAGCCAAACATATTGATAATGATAAACCAATTACCAGATATCTTCATAATCGTTTCATTCTTCTCGATGAGGATTTATTCAATTATTTATAACAAAATTTTTTTCTTAGAAAGTTGTGGGATTTGTTTATAATAATCAATATTTCATTCTGTGCCAAGAAAAATAAATTGCATCCTAACAACTTCATACACTATCACAAGTACAACGGGAAAATGTCAATTGTTGACACGTATCAAAGCTTAACGATAATGTATTATCGGTAACAAAGGTAGCCCTTATCATCAATAAACCATCCCAACAGTAATTGTGATCTCTAGCGGTTTCCAAAGCACTTAAGAAGAAACATTATTTTAGTCGAGCAGTTTGGTTTCGGGGTTGATTCAATTAGTGAATATGCTTTGTAAAATTATAACTTGAACCGTTCAGAGGATGAACATAATTACACGGTTTGTTTATTTCTAAGATAACAGGCAAATTCAAGTTCGTTTATTTTTAAAATAATAATAAATTATATTGAAACAAGACGAGTTAATTAGCTATTTTTTCCAAAAAGACTTCAATAGAATGAGTTTCAGATAAGTTCCATTCAAAAAACTTGTCACTAATCTGGACCCTTGCATTTCAACTACTTATGTAAACTTATGCCCTTTTTCAAATGAGTCGACGATTTTATTATATAATATTGAGAAAAATCGTTAGTTTGTTGTATCATACTTATGGGCAAAGTGCGATTTCCGATAGGAAAATAGCAACTGTGTGTGTCCAGCACTTGATGGTTGTGTTAAAAAGAAAAAATCCCTTTTTAAACAATAGACCAAGGAAGATGGTTTTTTACGCAGAAATCCAGAAGTCAGGCAAAGAACACCACGTCTTGCAATTAACAGATCTTTGGTAACTAGTGGGCAACTGACAAGTTGGTTTAATTGATGAATTTTCAATGCTGACGAAACCGCCTTCTTCGTCAATGCGAAGGATCAATACAAAGTATTAGCTGTATGATGAGAGAAAACCTTTTGTAAAATAGTTGATAGTGCCAAAAATGAATGCTTATTAATTCAGCAAATGTAGAAGGTGATCTCGCTCCTCCAATGATAATATTCAAGTAAGAAATAATTCCTAAGGAATTGGCAGGAAGTGCACGAGATCCTAGAGTATTGGGAAGTCAGAAATCAGCTGGATGACTGGCAACATAATATTTGAATTTATTGCTAATATATTGTATCCAAGGATTGTTTTAGATTAGATTAAATTACCGGTCACATTACATGCGAGTTAATTTTGTAATCAGTACGAGATAATCCATATTGCGTTATTTCCGCGTTCTACACATAAAATTAAGTCAATAAATGTTGCTATTGAAATGAAAAAATGTACAGGCACTAACAGCAAATATTTGTTTTAAGTGAAAAGTAAGATTAAAGTAAGAATTTTTTGAAAATCTTCATGCAGATGGTTAAAACAATCTTCTTAATATAAAATTTTTCTTGCATTTTTTATGCTTAGTACCCATTCAAAATTTATAATGCAAAAATTCCTACTTTCTTCCACTTGATAGGTATTTAACTTTCATTACTACCATAAATCAGAACCCGCCAAATATTGGATATTTTTATGTCAATTATTGGTACCTCAGACTTTTAAGTACTAGAATATATAAATATCGTTTTAAAAGTAATGTCAACTATTGAGCAAAAAATATGTCACTTATTGGTGATTCTAGATTTGCGTAACCGTTGGTTTTTTCACTTCTGAGTACATATAATTTCTTTTTTCTATTTAAATTCATAATAGTATAATGGTGGCAGTCGTAGGAGGCGGTCGTGAGTGTTTACGTTTTGTGCGTTATCTCTGTCTGTATTGAATGGTTGTTTTGTTTTGATTTTACTTGTTTGTTTTTTTAATTTCTGTTTCGGTCCTACATCTTATAGACGTACTAGTTTTCGCTACTACATGTGTTGTTTTACTAAACTTGACCTAGTGTGCTACCAGTGATATTTATTTACTTCTTAGACTAACTAAACAATTTTATTTTGCTTTTATTGATATTTAATTAGGAGCATTGAATTTTTCTTTAATATGGCTGGATTTAAGTTTGATTCTTGTCAAAAGATCGTCTTAGAAAAGGAGAAATATATACTCCGCTGTTGTGGTGAGTGTCGCAGAAATTTTTGCAGTTGTACTGGACTGAACAAGACCATAAAAAAGGTGCTCTATCATCAAAAGTACCATAATATTAGATTTTTCGGCACTGTTTGTGATTCTCCCACTCTAAAATATCTTCAAGATAAACTATTACAGCTACAGAAATCTCAAATCCCTCTAGGAGGTGTCGAAGCTGTAGTTTCCTGCTTAAAAAAGAACAATTTACATTTACAATTTAGGAACTAGCTTCAGGGACGACAATCATGATGGATCTACTAAAATCCAGATTTACGACTCACCAATAGAAGTGTTAACAAACGAAATAGCTGATCTGAGACAAAGTATTAAACAAATGACACTTATGATGGAAACACAATATTAGCAATAGACCACAAACAGTAAAAAAGACAGTCCGACAATACAAAAAACAAAAATACAATTGTTCTTTCATCTTCAGAAATTATCTCATACCCACCTCATATAAACCCTACAATTAGAATTATGTGGTACTGTCCAACATTCCGCCTCCATATACAGCAAATAAGCTTGTGCACTAGATGAAAGAAACAAGTATCACTTATTGTTTTCGAATAAATCCGGATTTTCAAAAAAACAAATCTTAACGTGTCAACCACTGGCGCTTCTACCTTAATGTTTCAAGGGTAATTTTTCATTACAGTAATTCTATTTTCACATTTCGCCATTTTTTTTCTAAATAGAAAATTGTTATTGGGTAAATATGAAAGGAAACGAATTTTAGACACTGAAGAAAATATTCGCAGATATTAGTTTATCTCATAGAATGATGTGTAAATCTGTGGTCATATGAATATGGACAATGCTGAGGTTTTGGGACCATTCCAACTAAACAGGTATGCAATATTTCACATGAAAGGTTACATATGAAAACCTTATATAAAAGTAGAGTGCCGCGATTGCTTATTGCTGATCCAAATCTCGCTCGTATTCAAAATTCAAACGAATCTTTTGATATTATCAAACGTAATCTAAGTGAATGTCTTCATTCTTGTGGCTAATGAGGCCATAATATTGCTTTGGGATTCCGAAAATGCAATCTGTTGATAAATTAGAAAAATGAGAAACAATGCGCTTACCTTTCTGTTATGATTTACTGCCTCTTCCGCCATAGTCACTTATTCTGTTTTCTAGTAAAAAAATAAGAAAAATAAATTGGTGAGAAGCGTAACTTCTGAAAGAATTTTTGGTAGATGGCTCTAAAAAATTGGAAACTCCCTGTTGTAAACCAAGTGCTTCAACAGCGAAATGGTACGTACTTTCAGTCAATGAAACTAGGCAAATTATACATGCAAAAAACCGCTTTACAAATGAGAGTTTTTCCAGATCGTCTATTTTCACAATTTATTGTGGGTGTAATAACAGGTAGTACTTATGATGGAAAGTATTTTGACAGGCCACAAACTTGTAGTTAATCAATACAATACTCAAAGTTTTGAGGAAAAGAAATTCCACCCAAACATTTAACTCTCATAGAATGATTTTAACCGAAGATTGGATTTTTATTAAAATATTTACGCGAAGACTGATGGACTATGTCATAACAATTAGTTTTGAAACAACAATACTTTCCATCTAAATTGAAAAATGAATATGTATAATATGTTGTTTAGAGTAACGCAAATGGGGAATATGCATATACTTTATATTTTTGATTTTTTACCAGATATAACTCGATAAAAAATATATATTTTGTCAAAAAAGTCAAAATAATTTTGGATATAATATTTAGAATATCGATCAAATTTGGCTCTGGCTGCTATTTCTCACAAGCTTTGGATGACGTCAATTGCCACGTCCAGTATTTTTTTACTTCAAGTGTAACAGTTACTTTAAGCAGATTTTAGGTTATAATATCAATGAAAGCCATGGAATAGAGCTCAAAAACCGTTCTTTACCTATTTTATTGTACAATAATCCAATGGTGTGAAGTTATGAGAAGAGATGAAGTATCTTTAAAACCATGTTTACATTGTAGGAATTGCCATTTTTCGATGGCAACCTAACCTAATTACCAAGAGTAATAACATTTTTAATTGAAGAACCATACATAGGTAGATTTCTTGAGGTACACCTTTTATCTTTTTATCTGGATAATACTAACTCATAAATTCATTCCAGGTCAATGAAGACACAGAAAATTATGTACAATGTAAAATTATGGAACAACATAATAAAAAAGTAGCACAACGGTTAAATAAACGACTTGTGTCTCATAGAATCCAAATGCAAAATCACATAATTTGAGAATTTTTAAAGGAAACTAATTGTGCATAATTTCTAGAATCAAAATCAGATACACGTTGCTGCACATTTTACGAGATCAGATACTCAGAATTTTTTGTATCTTCCAGCAATTTCTGTATATGTTCCACTAACTTTATTGCAGCACGTCGAGCATTAATAACTGTTCTATTTATTCAAACTTATAGATCCTGTGACTGCCTGGTTATGTTGTTTGGAACATTTGTTACTTAATTAAACGTGGAAATTGTACGTGAGAATATACAATTACATATCACAGAGTTCTGTTTATCCTGAACCGACAATTTGTTTGCTCAATCTAAAGTTATAGTCGTTTGCTACATTCAATTAGGCCTAGAACCGGGTCGGAAATGAAATGAAAAGTTAGGAAATCGTTTGAATACATTTAAAATGTAACTTGTAGATTGTTTGAGTTTGTTGTACTGAATTGAAAATGAAGTTCATGAAAGGGGGTAAAAGTAGGAAAGCTGGGATGAAGAATGCTGAATTGGTAATTTTTATTGGGACAACAATATAACAAGAGAAGATAATTCTGGAGCACAAAATGGGGAAAATTCAATCAATCTGGTGAAACAGGAAACATAAAAAAGGGTGGTATGGAGAAAGCTAAACATTGAATAAGTGAAGAAAAAGATAAGCAATGAGATGGGGTCAGAAAATTATTGAGTGGGTAAGTTTTGGGGCGAATGAATGTTGTGATCTGGCAGTCTGTATAAAAGACTGAGCGGAATCCTAACAGAGTTTATTAAAGCGTTGACTTATCTCTCTTTTATACCATTTGAAAATTATTATACCCATACAGTTAGGTAAGAAAGGTGATAAAAATACTGCAATGATAAACCTGATAAACCATGAATATTGTTCATATAGTGAAGTTTTAGTTTTAATGGATATATAATATTGGTTATAAGGTTATAAGTAACGTTTCATGATAGATTAGTATCATGAATTAAATTAGTGAAAAACCAAAATTTGAAGAGAAAAATATATAATCATGATACATACTTGATACTTGATGTTATCCTCTCAAAAAATGTAAGTAGCGGAAAGCATCGAGTTATAACTCGATAGATCTCTTCTTCTACAATATTGTATATCAACAGACAGTGGAAGCTCATGGTAAAAATGTTAGGTATTCTGCCATGTTTCCAAAAAAACTCCCAGTGTGGAAGGTTTGTGGTCTGTCAAAATTTTAATTGATTTTATAAACTACCGTGTTGGAATGATAAATTGTTAAGACAGAGTAATGTATTTTTATTATTGTTCACCATACTGAGGTATGTTCAGAGCAAAACCTTTAGAATATAAAATCTATTTCTTATAAAAAAGTATGACCTACTTTCTTTTCGGTTCACACATTTTGTAATTTTGTGATTATATTTGTCTATTTTGGATATAAACTCCTTCTGAAGAGATAGCATGGAAAGAGCTATTAAACGATATTCGGTCATGAATTTCTAAGAAACTTTTTTTTCGATTTAGCGTTGGAAAACATCGCTCGGTCTTTGCTGTTGACAGTGGCGTTTAATTTCTCAGTGGATCTACTTGAAGGTTGTTTAATGAAAATTTTAGAAGCAGTAGTACTTATATCTATCCCCTAAATAAAGAATAGTTTAGTTCTTGATCGCTCTTTATCAAATTTGAAATCATAGGCACATATGTTTGAATGATGTCACTCAACAGTATATTATAGCTTTTTGATAGCGACACAGCTTTTCTAAAAAACCATAGCTTACTAACGGTTTTTTGATGGAACTTTATTGGTTATAGATCAATGAATTTCGAATATTCTTGATTGTAAGTTGGTCATTAGTATTTCTAAAAGTTAAAAGTTTCCTGTGTAAATAAATCTTTGCAACTGTAATAAGGCAATCAAAGTGGGTTACTTGCACATGGATTTGTGTACGAATTTTTTAACCAGCTAATACAAAGTAATGCCAATATGATATACAATCCATGTTTTTAAAATGGCTGTAACTTTTATTTGAATTGTAGTGTGAATAGTTTTGTGAATTCTCGAGTATTTAAATAATATTAATTCAGATTTGTTTGCTGACATTCAT